>NC_092689.1:33535456-33695456 GCF_964275005.1 Diadema setosum
GCATACTTATCAGACTTGAGGCCACATTTCCATTACATTTAATAGACTGCCATGCCCTCTTCATTCCTTGGTGACTGACTAGACGTACTGTATAGCTGTAGCGCGCCCGCCTTTGATAGCAGAACAACGCCACACTGATTGACGAAAGCACACACATTTTGGTAACCACGTTTGTGACGTTTAGTCAGGAGAATGCATGGAGGGGGTGGGGGTGGGGGACGGTGAGGATGGGGTGAGGGAAGGAGTATACTTAAGTGAGGGGAAGGGGATGAGGCCAGGTTGCTTGCAGTATGTGTGTAAGGGGAGGGGGGGGGGGTAGGGGAACGAAATGAGATTGATTTACGTTCGTATTGGAGGAGGATTGATCGGTGGTGCGTGTGTATTTAAGCCAATTTTGATCTCCAGGGGAACATTCATCCTAATTCATTCGGGAAGAAGAACCGTGACGTAGACAAAAGAAACCAAAACTGACAACAATGAGAAGAAAAGCTACAACAACAAAAGCAAGAACCCGAAAAAGGGGAGAACAAACCCGTTGACAACGATGTATGATCACTTTGTGGAAAGCAAGACGAGGTTTGCACGTCCGTGTAGAAACAGTTGCACAAACATAATCAGATCATGCGCTGAATTTTGAATCTATATCATAGCGCCTGACAATCCAATGATGTATGTAATTGCCTCCAGGAGGGGAAAAAATAACTTACAGCAGTAGTGCTTGAATAAAGTAAAAATCGGGGAATATGATTCCGCGCAGTTTATGCCAAGCACAGACTTGCCATAACAAATAAACTCTTCAAAGATTTCTATAAAGGTGGATTACAACATACGTCATATCTTACCATCGATAGATTCGTTCCATTATTTATGTACTTGAATCAATATATCTTTACGTATGTTCCTAACAATGGTGATTTGCACCACGTAATTAATTTAATAAGGGGGAAATGTTGAGCTGAAAAAAAAAAGGAAATCTCGTGCGATGATAAAAGGGAAGGAAATATTGCACAGGATGCACGAAGAGTTACACAGATCTGTCAAATGATTTCCGGTTGTGCTAAAATAGGTCGGGGTCGTGGGAGGATGACACGATATTGAAATGTATATAATTCATATTATGAGAGACTAAAAATCTTCTACCGCCTGTCTCCCACTTTGACTGCCGTACGCCATGATTCCTTAGTGTCTGCTTGCCTATTAATACTTGTTGCTTTTTTTCCTCATAAATTCACCCCGAGCTGAAAGATGATGCATTTCATTGCATCTCGCGAGAGCGAACTTTAACAGCAGGCCTCTTGTTCCCTAGCGCCCGTGGCATGTGTTGCTCCGTTCCCTAACAATGGTCGAGGACTAATCGCCCCCGACTGAAGTACGAGTTCTGCCTCGATAGCAGGATGTGCACTGGCGCTCTTGATTTGTGGGCTACCCGTCTTAGACAGGTCAAACTATTGTTCCTTCTTCTCTTTCCCTCACAAACTAATAATCCACCACCATATCTCTCCACTCCTCTCTACCACTGTGTATCCCTCTTTATCTCTCTCTCATACACTCATTGTCTATTTCCCTATATCTATCTATCTATCTATCTATCTATCTATCTATCTATCTATCTATCTATCTATCTATCTATTTATCTATCTTTCTTTCTATCTATCTATCTATCTATCTATCTATCTATTTATCTATCTTTCTATCTCTATGTGTGTATGTATGTATGTATGTATATAATATATATATATATATAATTCCATCCTTTATCCCTCTATCTACATTTTTTCATTATATTCCTTTCATCCCTTTCATTATATTCATTTCAATTACTAGCCTGCTCTAGAAGGATTTAGTGTTTCAATTGGAGAATTTGAATTTGAACATATTATACCTTGTGCCGATGATTCTATACATGACTGCTGTGAAACAAAATCAGTCTATAAATGCGACTTAAATTTCAGTAATTAGAATAGTTGAGCAGTTTAAATGTGAACAGATCAAAGACTAATTTAGTTAGGATGGTTGAGGCGAGCAACAATTAAAAGAATCGATATTTGGAGATTATGTTAATCAAATGAACATTTCTGAGTTTCATTTTTTCAAAGGAAGGTTAAAATCAAGGAAGAATTAAACCTTTGACATCTTTCGAACATGGTTAAAAGACTCGTAGGATGTGGAAAAAAGGGATGTAACTAAAAAAAAAAACCATTAAATTCGGGCAAAACTAAATTATATGTCACCTCTGCCATAAAACAGGGCCCAGGTATACTTTGATACGACTTTTGCTTCCTCTTCTTTTTCTTTCTCCATCTCTCTCTCTCTCTTTGTCTTAATGATTAAAATCATGATAAAAGAGAAAAGAATATCTTTCTTAAACCTGCCATCATTATTCTTTTCGACAAAGCACTTCATAAGATAATTTGTGCGTGTGTTTATGTCTATTTTTCTTTCCCTATTTATCAATCATCCTTATTTTCCATCTTGCGTAATGTGCTACAACTATAAATCGTAAAAAAAAAGATAAAAGTCAATGCAACATTTTATGAGCTTTAAGCATGATAGTGAAGCCACACATCTTTGGAAAACAAAATCTTAAGATATTCATTTAGAGAATTCTGCAAAAAGATGTGATCATGACTGATTATTTGTATTCATGGTCATAATTATTCTAAAAGTATAGACACAGGCATATGCAGGCATCCTGAATTTTATGATTACTTTTTCGTATACATGGAGTCACCAAAAAGATTTATGAGAATTTCGATGTCATCTTGTCAGGCATCATTTGATGTAACATCCTATTTTTTCAACGTGAGATTCATTTGATGAAAACTGCCGCTGCCGCTTAAAGGCATAATTTACCATTTGCAGATGAAACAAAAATCCAGCATTAGTGCTTCAAAATAGTTCTAAAATGTGAGTTAGGGATAGAAACAACCAATATAAAAATACGAACTGGTATAAGTGATGTTAAGTATTGTTATAAAATGTGAACAATAGCTGTAATAAAAATGTTTCCAGACTAAACAATCTACAGTTATATCTTATTGAGAAAAATAGTGATGTCTCCTTATATTTTAGGCTTTACTGCGAAAATGTTATATGGTAGGATGTTTTGTGATACAACTGACCTACACATATGCATTAATTGTGATATCTTTAACATTTTTTGGATTACTGCTCCCAAAAGTAAACAGGACCTTTAACAACACAAACTTCTAACAGTCTTCGAGAGTCTAATGAGATGAGTATTTTTCGTCATATTTCAACAAATTCGCATGCTCTCTTTAAAAAGAAAACCATGCGGATAAAATACATGACTCTGTGAGTTGCATACAATTGTACTCACAGAAAACAACTTTCATTTTGTCTGTGTGTGTGTGTGTGTGTGTGTGTGTGTGTTTGTGTGTAGATTCCTAGTCATTTGGCGTTTCTTCACTTGCTTTTAAAACACTTCCATCACATTCTAGCTAAGATATACCGGCTTTACATCGTCTTCATTGACAGGTGTTTTACAATAATCGTCTGACCTTTCAGCCACTGCTTTTAACACATATAATTATTTCAGAAATGTTGCAAGATTGAAATGTTACAAGTCTGAGCCATGCTGTATATGCTCATCTTTCACACTTTCAAACTACTCGACCAAACCGAACACTCTTCATTAGTTTGTTGAGGATGTTTCAGTGGTTAGTGTTTCGTTTTGTTTCTTCAGTATCAAGTATCAATGATTAATCGAAACAAGTGGTATGCTTCTCGAGTGAGTAGCGCGGCACATTTTTCATCCACTCAACCATCGCAGTTGTACAGAGAATGTAAACGGCGCACCTTGTAGATTCAGCTGTCCACGGAGACAGAAAGAAAAGAAAATATTTGTTGGTCAATGACAGTTTGCATGGCTGAATTCGAGAAGATCGGAACGGCACGCACATCAAACGTTTGACCAATATCATCTAGATAAAACATAATAGCAATCAATAGGTACAACACCTGGATCATTCAGTTTGCACTGTTAATATTTCTTTTTCTCTTTTTTTTTTCTCACGCTGCTGGCGTAAGGAGATCGTGTTTTGGGGGTGTTTTTTCCCCGAGTGGTCCGGATTGAAAGTAGATGTGTTATGGGAATAAAGAGTCGTCTTCCAAGAACCCTCCATGCCTCCTCCCTTTCTCTCTCCCTGTTTCTCTCTCTCTTATTCTCTCTTTATCTATTTGCCTCTCTGCTCTTCTCGCTCTATTTCTTTCTCCCTTTCTCTTTTTTGTTCTTTCTGCCTGTCTCCCCCCCCCCCAGTTTTAAATGTGGGTGTCTTTCTGGCTCTCTCTCGTCTGCACGTAAATCTCTTGCCCTGTTTTTCTTCTTTGTGTATTTCTTTATTTCTTTTTTTCTACCTGTCTATCTCTGTCTGTCTGTCTGTATGTCCGTCTCTCTGTTGTGTTTTGTTTTTCTCTGTTTTACCGCGCATTGGTATTGATAGGAGAAGGAGAAAGGGAAAAGGGCACGGAAAGAAATGCAGCGACGATAATTGAAGTGATTCTTGTTTTTAATGCGGCCGTGCGAGGGAATTGATCCTCCGTAGAAAACAGGAAACGCAACCGCTTTCAACCATGTGGTAGGGGACAGATGTACGGTACGCTGGACCAATGGCGAACAGGAGGCGAAGGCGACATTTTCGAGATGGTCATCCAATCCAGGTGGGCTCACCACGATGAACTCTTTGTGGATACAATTTTTGTTTTTGTTCTCCTCTTTTATTGACCTTTAGATACTGGCATGGTCAGTCCTGATCGTTTCTACATTGATTATCTCTGAGACTTTTTTTTTTTTTTAGCATATGGCACAACTCGAAGAATTCCATGACGAGTCTTTTTTTTCTAGGACAGTTTTAACAATTTAATTCTTACATGATATGCACAGTTCTGGTCATACATGGTCATCATTTATTCTTACCTCATCACCCTTTCAATGTTTTATTGGTATAAAGACAAAGCAATAGGTCTCCATGTCATTGAGGCCGTCATGCAGTTTTGTAGAAAAGAATGGGGCAATGATCCTCACAGATAATGGATGACAATTTGCCATTGTGGCTTTCATACCTGCAAGAGTTTAATTCTCTGCTCTGTAAAATGTTGTTTGTTTTTTTCTCCGAATCCTACCGATTCATTTTTCCCCCGATATATCTGTTGAAAATTGTACATCAACAGTTGTGACTTTCCTCACTAGATATACAATAGGTGACACTTGATAAAAATCTATTGTAGCACATCTTCTCCCCTTTGCATCAATAATCTCATTCTCCATTTAATGAGCCTTGTCTGCCTTTGACTGTTTTATCATGACAATATCGGAATTTCAGAGCCTGGGTGTTTGTTCCAAGTTCAACGTCTCACTGCCTGCAACCAGGGATAGTCTGGTGGCAATATCGCTGCCAAGAAAGCAGTAAAGCAATAATCCTACTGGACGTCTTTGTTAAAAATTGTAGATCAGCAGTTGCGATGTTATTCGCTGAAAATATAGAGGGTGACACTTGAAAAAAAAAAACATATGTTGAAAGCAAGAGAATATCAATGAGAGGGGTGAGGGTTGAGGTGTGAATTTTCTTCAATTTGTCTCCCTCTGCAAATTAATTTTTTACAGATCGCAACTGCTGATCTGCAATTTAACAAACATGTCGGAAAAAAGGGAACCACGGGAATCGAATCTGTCATCTACTGCTTTCTGGGCAGCGACACTACCACCAGGCTAGAGGGAGACAAATTGAATGAAAAATATGTTATTGCATCAATGAATGTTCTACAGTTGCACTGCATAAGGTCGGTATTCCTCAACGCACAACGTTTCCGAAGTGAGGGGGCAGCTCGAACAGAGAGGAAACAGTCTATCCAAGAAATGACCATTCTCACAATCATAATTGTACAATTTTCGATATATTCATAATGGTACTGCTGCTAATGTTATCATTATTATAACAAGCATTATAATTGATGTATATGTCATTGCTGTTATCATCATCACCATCATCATTATCATCATTGTCATGACTACTGCTACTATCATTTTAAAAATGGTTCTATGTCATTGTTTGTGTTGACTGGACTGGAACACAGTTGACGTAGAAAATGAACGACGATTAGAACTACTTCCGTTTCTCGACAAAAATCAACGACAACAAAATAAGTCATTTTTTTTTTGTTGCTCGAAAGATCAAATTTCAAGAGGACCCAGACTAACGCTTATCCCATGCACACCATATCCTATGACATGTGATATTCAAATCCCAATGAAAAGGAAATAAAAACTAAAGGGAGTGAAGGAAGCATCGAGCGATTTTTGATTAATCAAAGCGCAGTGCTGAGTGATTAAGCTCACATTATCCCTTCTCCCGTGTCCCTCCGAAAGCCTAATTCACATACCCGGCGCATCTTCATCCCTTGCCATAGCTCTGCCCGAGAAGACACGACTATATTGTACCGAAACATATCAGTACATCACTATGGTTGCTCTGGGCAGCGCTGGAGTGATTTTTTTTTTTTCGTGATTAAAAAACCCGGGCGTACCGCAAGAACCCAAAACCTTCCAGACGTTTTTGATCCATATTTTCCGTTTTTCCCCTGACCCCAATCCTACAAGTTAATCGGCTGGATCTCTTTCCTTCTGTATCCCCCAGGGTTCGTTTTTTTTCTCTCTCTCTCTTTTTGTAGTCACTATTCCATGTCAAAATAGATGAAAAATGGTGAAATAATGTTCATCAATATTCGATGAGGTATGCACCTTCAAAACTGGACTACCCATCGGACAGACTTTTTCTTTTTCTTGTTCATGGTGCGTGAAAGCAACAGGCAAGAGAAATCGTGGAAGTGATCGAGCTAATACCCGTAAAGAGAGATGACAAACTCGGCGATAACATAAAAGACAAGAAAAGGGTAGCCAGAGGGAAAAAAAATATGATCAGTCACGAGTAGGATAATGTGAATTCAATCATATATATATATATATATATATATATATATATATATATATATATACATATATATATATATATATCATCAGGAAGACTAGTGGATGAATATGTAGCCATGATACATAGATGCCTATAATCATACAGTTGAACATGTGTATTGTGACACGAAATAACAGATAACAGAAACTGGAAACACAATTAGAGAAATGTACAGTATAATCATATATATATATATATATATATATATATATATATATATATACACATATATAAATATATACATACATACATATATAGAGAGAGAGAAGGAGAGGGGAGAGTGATAGAGGCGTGTATATCGTTCGTTTACAGCTCCATGGTTAGAGACACAATCGTCTCTGCCAGAGTCAACTGCGAAGTTCTCGTCAACGCAGGCAAATTCATGAACAGTCCATCCTCCTATTACGAATATCAAACCAAGAATGTAACTGATATAATTATGGGCTAGGGTTATGGCAATATAACTTTTCTGTACAAACTGGAACATCTAATGCTCTGCACTCATGCCAGTTCTTCTTGAATGATGTAATATCTCGGTCATGTACTCCACAGCAGAAGAAGAAGGTTTTTGCTCCACGGATGTTGCTAGGAACGAATTTCAATTGAGTGTATATACATCAAGGTCGAAGACGTATAAAGGATAACGACTTATTCCTTGAATCAGGCGATAGATGCAAAAACACAATAATTGCAAACGACTGGAATCTTCAAAATTGCTTCGCATAAAAGTACAGAATTTAGAAGAACCAACTCCTGCGACACAAAGTTTGCAGTTGTAATATATGAGGGGGTCATATCAATCTTTTCGAGGCTTTTCTCTCTCCGATATCTTTTTCAAATAATTGTACTTGACAAGGAACCAAGTCTGCTCCTTTATGACCAGGAGCCTTCAGCAGTAAACGCCTTATTTTCCAGTGGTCCTTCCAATCTTCCTTAAGATCGCATGCATACCTGATAGTGAGAGAAGGCCACTAACCGGGCGTCGACCGCTTGAATCTAGCTTTGTGACCACTGTGTGGACTTAAAGTCTTCGGAGTTTTCCTTTCCGAACGTTCAGTACTTTTGGTGAGCATACATCTCAACCACTTGGGAACGAAATGCGTTCGATAACTGTTGAAAGCTCAGCCTACTGTTCAATATCAGCACTCTCACAACGTCCTCTATATACTGCTCTTGAATATTTTCATGTGCGGTTTACCCACCTGAAAAAAGTCGATTTGGTGTTTAGTGATCAAAAGACTTTTTCGTCTGCGAACAGGGGTGTCGCAACACTTACGGTATTCTCTTGCATTTTTCTTCTCTTTCTTTCTCTCTCAATCTGTCTGTCTGTTCCACTTTCTTCCAATATCTACATCCACCCGGTTATACATCATAATTATCTATCTATCTATCCATCTATCTTTAGCATATGTAGTTTGATATTCTCCATTTATTATTATGGCTGTCCTTTCCACCATTTCGTATCAAAGGTTTATCTGAACCTATTTCCCACCTACCTGACAACATCTTCCTGGCATATGCAATCACTTTCGATTATTCATGATATGCCTAACCACCTCCGCATCTATTTCCAACAATCGAAAGTTCTACGTCCATTAGCGTACATCTACCTCCCCTGTTTTGCTTGTCCATCCTTATACAACATATACATATATACATATACAATATGATATGATATGATATAATATAATATAATATAATATAATATAATATAATATAATATAATATAATATAATATAATATAACATAATATAATATAATATAATATGATATAATAGAATAGAATATGATATAATATATATATATATATGTATATATATATATATATACCGCAAAAAGGGAAAATGCGGATTAAATGATAGTTTTTGATACATTTTGATGAACAGTGGCAACAGTGAAGAGGGTACCCTGGATAGAGAAGGCCATATTAATATCATTGTCAAAGTTAGATACATTTTGTTTTGTTTCAGAAACAGAATAATAAGGCGGAAAAGGCGATGATTTTGATTAACCACTAATTCAATAAAAACTGCTTCTATCCATCGCGCCAGCGTGACACTCCAAGCGTATATACTATCATGAAGGAATGCAAACATGCAAGAGGACGGCGCTATAACGAACGTCATTGCATTGACGTTTAAAGAGGAAGGCGGTCTACAATCATCAAACCTACGAGTAGGTTTATCTAGGACCGTGGCTATTGATGACAAACTGAATGATCCTAGACACCTCAATTAACCCGGCAGCTTGGATGACGCCCTAAAGGTCTTTCCTCTTCCTAAGAGCCGGAAATCGGGTGTCTATTTTACCTTTCCTCTTTGAAGGTGAAAACAGTTAGCGTTTTCTTTTTGTTTTTTTTTTTTTATAAAGGCAAAGAAACGAACGAGATGATTACTTACGCCCATGTGTATGCGTGGATCGTGAATATTATGTCTACAGCTATCTACATGAATATAACTATTGGGATTTGTATGAATGTATGTGTGTATGCGTGTATGTGTGTGTGTGTGTGTACGTATGTGTGTGTGTACGTATGTGCGTGTTATTGTGTGTGTGAATGGGATGACAGTCTGGTAGTCCGTAAGCGTATGAGGTCTTCGCTTACTCGTGCCAAGCTTTTTAGACAAGTGTCAGTGTTATAACAACAAACGGAATAAATGATGAAATTACAATCGAACGTTGTTGTTGTTTGTTTTTGTTTTTTTAAAGTCAATTACTCATGCTCTCTGCATTTGCGATCGGCTCTTCCGGCTTTCCATGTCAAAACGCGACCGAGCTGCCAGTTTGATTTATGAATACGATCACATTTTCAAGAGCAAATGTGAAACAAACCGGGACACATTCAGAATATTCAAAATATCCATTGTATGAAGTACATGATGATAAATCACTTCGTATCCATAGCAGGAGAGACTGGGACTAACCCAAGAGAATAATCATTGCGGCACCTCGGTTTCGGTTTCGGTTTCAATTTCAGTTTGTTTTACTTCTGCAGAAGGAAAAGAACCGTTGTCACGTAACACCAAATCGACTATTTTCAGGTGCGTAAACCGCACATGAAAATATTCAAGAGAGAGAGAGAGAAAAAAAAAAGTTAGGGACATCACATGCCGACGAGCATAAAAGAGAAAAGCCAAGAGTATAGGAGATATCAGTACTTCTGTTTATGCATTATATCATAAAGAAATATGGGCAAATCATGAAAACGCCACTTTTTGTGAGAATCGGAGTACGATTTGAGTGAGATATATGTAAGAGTTTTAATTTGTTATAGAAATCGGATCTTCTGTTAGATTTTGAAGTATGCTGGACAGATATTTCCCAGCGGAATCCTGTTAGCTCGTGGTTATTGAATACATTATTTTTGTCAGCTTAGCGACACCATAAAGCACGTGGAAGAATGTTTATACAATTGTAATTCTATGTCATTCAGTCACACGCTGTTGTGAATTCAACAGCTTATCAGAACTTAAATAGTCAACAAAATCTGCACTGGTTATTTCAAGATGTTCCCAATCAAAGCTAAGCGACAAACAACCTGTGGTTTACTTTACCATTTCCTGTCCGCGCAAATTACTAAATTCAAATCCATAGAGCACGAAACAACTAAACCTAGATCAAGGCCTATACGTCATTATTTGTACATTATTTTGTTTGTGCATTATTTTGTCCTAACTTGCATTCACTGACAGGTATTGAATGGTTCCCACCTTCACCTCCTTTTTGTACCATTCAACATTGAACGTTCATTGAGTAGATTGTGAATGAACATGAACAGCATAAAGACGCCTATAGTAACACAGCTCAATTTTATTTCCAGCAAATGTAAATATACATGAGTACAGATAACATGCGATCAATTTGAAAATGCTGGGGCATATCTCTAGAAGGAAAAACACACACACACACACACACAAAAAAAAAACAAACATGTGACGAGTGCACACTTTACATAAATAAGTATGCGGTATCATAGCAAATGGAGAAAACCTAGGTAGGGATAAAGACAGAGGCATAGACAGTTAAAGATAGAAACAGGGACGTAGGCACCTACATACGGACATACACACGGACACAAACACTATGGACCAGCACATAGCATGATGCAATTCGAAGCATTGGTGGAGATTGAATGTGTGCTCATGACTATCATACTCATGTTCACATTCTTTTTTTCTTTTTTAGTCTAATTTAAAATCCTGTAGATTAAAGAGCTCACCTTTAAAACACATATGTTTGCATATCTTATAAGTCCACTTTTGTTATGGAGCATTCCCTCTTTGTGTCAAATAGTTTCCTTTATAATGCCATGAACTGCCTATATCTGCGTAATGACATGAACTTTCGTATATCTATGTATGACATGTAATATCTTATGCTGTAATTGTATTTTTGTTGGAAATGAAATAAATGAAATGAAATGAAAATGAAAATGATGCTATTGTGCCCATCTAGAGTACAGGTTTCATCATAATTTTGAGACAGATGCGCGTTCTTTTGGGGACCTTGGTCTTAATTTCGTCTCCACGGTAAAATGCCATGTCGACGAGCGATACATCTATTAATCTTGATTGGATATGCTTTCATGACTACAGAACAGAAACAAAGGTATAATATTGTAACTTTGTCATCGCATTCCTCTTTTCAACTGGCCTGTCGTCAAAACCTTTGCATAATTATTTCTATCGTTTTGAAATGTGCTGTCTACAAAATGACCATTAAAGAGAACACACACGCTATATATATATATATATATATATATATATATATATATATATATGTATATATGCATGCAGGCTTGAATAACTGATACCTTTTTTAATAACCATAAATTTAATGTATTTAGTCGTCATCTCTTTTTTATATAAGTTATCATTGCTCTCATTGTAATCATCATGATGATTAGATATGTCCTCATTATCTGACTGGTACGAACTCTCAGCACTAACGTGCCATGCTACAAATTATTCAACATGGCCGATAAAAGTGACTGCATGCACCCTAACACCCCCTCCCCCACCCAAACAAAGGCATATGATATACTTATCCTAACGTATGAGGAACAAAAGGATTTTTTTTCTTAATTGGAAGAACCAGACGAGAACATTTCGTGCAACGGGCGATATCGTTCATTATAGCTTCCTTCTCTACACAAGACCTTGCGTTCCGGCTTGATATCAAGCCTAATAAATGATGGCTAAGGTAAATGAAGCGTGTCAAATGAGATAATCTGCCCGAAGGATTCACGCCCACTTTATATCTTCTTTTTTTCTTCCTTCTTTTCTGCACGGTGATGCAGATCTAACCACACCGTGAGAGAGGATGTCTCACTGATCATGCTAAAAAGCTATTCATGCGAGAGGAATGGACGCGCCTTTTTGCACAGTGCCCTACGGGTAGAGCTTATTTACACAATATCACACACACATTTGTTTTGTTTTTTTTTTCTTTTTTTTTTCCCTTTCCTTCGCAGGTAGGTTCCACTGGGAGCGTGGAGACCACGCAACACCTCCTTCTCAACGAAGTAACCATCCCGCTCTCCGGAACTCCCGCGCGATCTTCCGACCCCTTTAAGGGGTAATCACTGCTTATCCCACGATTCTTGATCGCGAGAGCAACGCACGTACAGTATACCTGCAGGATAGAAAGCGTTTTAGAAAATTTGACGCTGCGTTGAAGCGCACTGGGTGTATACAGCAAAAGCCTTTGAAGCTCAGTTGTTGTTGTTGGGAATTGGCGGGAACGGCTTTGCTTGTTTTCTTTTGTTTTGTTTTGTTTTTGGGGCAAAAGTTTTCCTTAAGAGCACTGTTCTATCCTTATTCCTCTAAACAGGGTCTTTTCCCTTTCTGCCTTTCTTCAACTAAACACAAGCTGTTATGTTTTGGGCTTTTGTTGTGCTATTGTCCTCTTGTTTGTGAGTGTACGTACGTGTGTGTGCGCGCACGTAGGCCCCTATCTATTTTCCTTTATGTGAGTGTTTTAAAAAGAGCATTATTTATATAAAGGAATGTACATACGAAGAGAGTCATGGCGAATAGGACCCAATTGATTTCAATTTACTCATTTATTTATCTCTATTTTGGTACTAGATTCGCCATTATAAGCTGTTACTGCTTCAAGAACGAAAAAAAGAAAATCGTGGACAGTTTATTTTAATGGCCAAAACATAGAGAACAAAAACAAAAATCATCCGAGTGTATCATTCACAATTATCTTTGAGTAATAACAGCATTGGATACCAACTTATATCTAGAATATTTTTATTTCCTTCCGGGAAACAAGATGATACATTTTGATGACTGATTTTACAAACGAAGATGTGGAAAGCGATTTATGAATACTCTCATTTTTATTTTCAGATCAATACCAGGGCATGCTGTCATGAATGTACATTCTGGAAGATATATGAAGGATTGTATGGTTGCTTAAATGTGTGTATGTATACAGGTTGACCAGATTAGTGGAGAAGTTTCTATGTGGTATAGCTACAGTACATGCATGTGAAAGGAAATAGCTCACTCAATCTAGAATGTTCTAGGAAGTGTATTTTTAGGTAGGATGTTATGCACGTAATTAGACAGGAAGTCAGGGTAGGGATCTAGAAGGCTCTTGGGGTCACATGTACAAGGAATTGTATGTAGCCCCAGGTTGGAGAGAATTATAGAACATTCAAGAAGGGGTTATGGTAACTTTATGGTATAAGCCACAGAAATTCTGAAGTAGGCAGAGTACCCAACACCTCTGATCTTGAGAGTTATGTCACTTCTGGCTCTGAAGCGACTTGTTATAGTCAGTCCTGTGTTACCTGCTGACCTGTTATGTTTGTGGAGATAAGGCCTGGGAGACATTTTGCCTGCGGATAACTGATTCGCCTATACGTTGGTGACCGACTCCAATTTCATGTCTATGAACATTGCTACATTGAAACTGTGACGGGCTGGATTCCTAGCTGGATATCATTTGTCGGATTATCATTCACGCATCGACTGGACGCGGTCGTCATAACGTCTGGATTCTACACGTGTCGCTGTGGATTTACACTTTGGATTTATACCTTGGATTATATTAACCAGTGCCCATTGATTTACATTTGAGGGATCGTTTTATTAGCGCATCGAGGATCATTCATCTATGCATCGAACATCGTTTTTGGACATTTTTAGAGGATTACATGGACTGAGTGATTGTGCATTTGGTTGTTACACACGTAAGTGATTGCAGTGTATTGTTTGAATAAAAAATGATCATTGTATCATATTGTACTGTAGTGACAAAACATTACGAGTCTGCACCGGTAACATTACTGTTAATTAAACCGCCTGAACATCAATACATTGGTTCTTTTGTGCGATCATTCTCAATGTGATTTTGGTCGTAACAATGTTCTTGAGCAAAGTACTCTAATAATTACTATCACTGGTACTGTAACTTGAAAGACTGTACATGAACTTTATCCAAAACTGCCCTCCCCCTCTCTCTTCCGTTTTCTCGCCACTTCATCATTTGGAAGTTTCAGGTTCTTGAGAGTTGATTACACATTTTTATGGTATGATTATCTCTGAAAGAAATTCTTACCAGTGTGTATCTAACATTGCATAACTTAAAATACTGATACCGGTATACACCCACAGATTATCACATGAGCCCATTAAGATCCTTGTAATCGTAACCATGACGCCGTCGCAACAGCGGCAGCTTTAAACGACAAATGAGTAAACATCAGACACAACAACAGCAATGGGCGATGCGATTGCATTTGTCATTATGAATTTAAAGACATGTTCAGTCCTTTTTAACTCTCTCCTATGATGAAAATTCACTCCAGGTGACATAGATAACTTCCATTTTACTGGTACATTACGATTTTGTCCAGGCAGCGCCGACAGGCGTGTAACCTTTTAAGATTGTGCTACTGGTATTCTTTTTTCACTTTCCCTTGTTTGCGAGGGCAAGCTGACGATAAATATCTTCACTTTATGTCTAAATTTATAGCTTAAAGCTGAGAGAAATGTCATGATGTTCTCACTTTAACGAGCGATCTTTTCAGACCGTAATAAAACTTGAAGAGTCTTCTACTTGTGCCTTCAGAATAAATCACTTTTTTCTGTGTTTTTTTCTTACTGCCTACACATTCATTCGATATATTTTCCGTCATGAATGAATAAAGTAGATTTAGACATCTTTTATGTATGTTGTGTAATTTTACGTCATCAACTGGCGATGTGGAATTAATACAGCTGTATTAGATGTGGCATGATAACATTTTCACATTCCAATTGCAATATCCATTAGGGCAAGTATACATACTTTGTTTTGGCTGACACGGCTAGAAGGGAAAACAAAACATGCACACAACACACACACTCACGCACACACACACATACGCACACAAACATAATTTAATACTATATGACCCCAGAGCTTCTCGCAGTTGTCACAAAAAATGCAGCATTGACGACATCAGTGAACATTGTGATTGTTCATGTTCTGGGTCTGTGCCAAACTTGATAATTGTATTCAGCTAAATTAGAAAACAAAAGGGGATCAAGCTGATTTGTTCTCCCGACATACTCACGCGAGGTCGTAGGCCCCGAAAGGTCGACCGTCGGGAGGCCAAACGATGTGGCATTGGATGCGTTCGACGCCGTCCACGTAGACGAACTTGTAGAGTCCACCGAACAGGAACAGCGGGCTCGTCCACGCGCCGGCTACGATCCAAATCGATATAACGGAACCGATAATGACGCGCTTTGGCAGGCGTGGCAGGAGCGGGTGCACAATGGCGCGAAATCGGTCCACCGTGACTGCCATGAGGGAGAGGATACTAGCCACCGCCGAGAGATTGGCCAGAAATTTGGCCATCTTGCAGCCCACGCGGCCAAACGGCCAGTTGTCCGTCACAATGTACGTGAACATCAAGGGCATATCGATGGTAGCGATCATGGTGTCGGCTATCGCCAGGTTCAGGAGGAAGTAGTTCGTCACCGTCCTCATTCGCGGATTCGTCAGCACGATCCAGATGACGATGATGTTGCCGAAGGCGGCGACCACCATGACGATCGTCGCCAAGATGCTCCAGCAAATGACGGACTCAACGCTGACCAGGCTCTTCGCGCTGTAATTGAAGTTGTAGACGTAAATGTAGGGAAAGGTAGATTCCGGAGCCGTATACACGCTCGCATTCTGGGACTCCAATCCGGTTTCCATGGTGCCTTCTTGAAACGCTTCCCCAAAATTGACTACTTTCCTCCAATCTAAAAAACCAAGTATTCTAGCTCAATGGCACACATAACTTAGAACTGGATTTTAACGTCCGCGCCCAAAAAAAAAAAAAATAAATATTGGTACTCTCTTCAGACTACTATAAGTGTCGATTTACCGCAAATTAGTGAAAAAACAAATTAATCGGCATTTTGGTTTAAATACGAATGTATTCTGTAGTCATTCCGATCACTCGTCATTTTGTGGAGCTTCTGTCGGCTTAAAACCCACTAAAAGGAAGGAAAGAGGAACATGATGCAAGTAATCCAAGTTCGTCCAATGAAACAAGCACGATAACATCGACTTGAGCCTTTCCGCAGTCCTAAAAGTTAGAAAAAGATAAACACCCCAAAAATATCCGAATTTGAAGTGCGTTGTACCATTTTCATTTAAAGTTCAGTAAAAGTCCATCAGGCCTCTTGGTCCAATATAAGGATATAAACATAAGGCTGCACAGCCGGAAAACCCCCCACAGAAAGACAACTTATTCAGAAGTGCAATCCGAATCCGAATAAATGAAACGCCGCAGTACATCACTCGGAGCAGCAAAGATTGCGTTTGGAATCGGTAGAGCGAGTGGAGACGTTCGCCCAAACTCCGTGAGGCGTAGATACTGGCAGTCACCTCAGCGCTCGTTGCGCGCGAGACGATTCTTCCTCTTCTTTTTCCTTTTTTTTTTTAAAGTTCAAGTTTCGGGCTCCGTTGTCGAGGAGTAGATGCGCAGACGGACTCTGCGCACGGGGATGTCACATCGGGGAGGGAAGGAGAGGCGGCGGAGGAGAAGCGACACCGGAGTCATTAACTGAATCAGGATTTGAGGCGTGAAAGAGGAGCAAAATGTTGTTTCATGGGAAACTCTCTCTTGTCTGTCTGTCCGTCTGTCTGTCTCTCTTGCTCTCTCGCTCTCTCTCTCCCTGCGATGTTCGCACTGCCTGTGGGGACGTGAAGTCTTCGATCTTTCGCTAATGCGTGGTAGTCTTACCTCCCGTGTGGATGCTACACCTGCGGAACGTAACGAAGACACGGTTAAGCCTCACAAATACGATCAATACTGTTTGTCTAGTGCATATTAATATTGTGACTATCGACGAATTCTCGTTTACCGGCTATCGTCTGCAAATGAAAGAGTGCAATTAAACTTTTGAAAGCATTCTGATATCACGAATGTCTATAATAATAGTTTTCACTGATAAAAGGAACAAGAAATGAAATGATTAAAGAATGACTATTCAGATTATTAAAAATACACCACACACATACATGAATGTAGTAGCTATATCTGTCTATCTCTGCCAACACAAACACACACACACACACACACAAACATATATATATATATATGTATATATATATATATATATATATATATATATATGTATGTATAACTTTTCTTGCGAGAAAAACGAAACTGTAGCGAGGACATAACGCTCTGTTGGTAAGAAGACAGTGTGCGTATAATTATTAGTTTAATTAGTTTTTACACTGCGTCGTAAATTGCCATACGAAGTTGGTATCTACCAGTGGTAATAATGAAAGTTGCTGAGATGAGCAGCGTGTTTGGAGAAATGTAATGAAGAAGCCAGAAAGCTTTAAATAGGAGCCAGTGGTAGTGAAGAAAACAAACAACTCGAAGTCCTCGTGTGAGAATCGGTAGGGATTGGATTATGAGACTTATAAGGAAGCTTTCGGCAGCTGCAAGGAAAAAAACGGGGAAAAAAAAGCACGGAGGCAGCACTCATAACCAGTTTGGGGATGCGTAACATTTTTGTATACTCTCTAAAGGGTTGTTTAAAGGCAAGACCGTCAGTTTGGCCTATCAAGGTGGGTAATTGATCGCCATAGTACCCCGGAGAAAAGTAGCTCCTGTTTGCACTCTCGAAAAATTGGAACGCGCCACCGGACGAGGAGCTGGGTCTCGATTGGTACATGTCATCTATAGGAGGGACGACAGACAGATGCAGTGCGCGTACGTGCTTGAATATGCACGTGTGTTGACGAATGGTGCACCAGGTGTGTTGACCCACACCACAGGGTGGTTGTGTTCTCATGGCGGCGTTCACATGATGACCGGCAATACGGCTTGCTTTACAAACATAACTATATGGGAAGATTTCGAGGCCAGAATTTCCACGATGCAATCTCACAGATTTATAAATGCGTGTAACCAAAGAAATTCGTACAGTTGTATTTACATATTTATAGTATAATCACCGTAGGATCTTACAAAACTTGAAAAGATGGCGCAGTATACAATCCAAAACATGGGTTGATTATATTCCGTAACGGAAGTATACACGGGGTCATTAGGGATACATGAACATCACCTGATAATATTGACATGCTCCTTGCCGCTGCAAATGAACAAAACTTGTTTGCTTCTCGCAAAAATGTATTGATATTTTCCCCTCATCATTCAGATATTGCTTATTTTCTTGCGGAGCACCCCCTATCCGCGTTATTCGGCGGGTCAGGGTGTATGTACGCATGTATGAATGAATGAATGAATGAATGAATGACTACCGGTATGCTTATCTCTGTATGTGCATTTCACGACGTAATTGCCCGACCATATCATGTTTGTCGCAGTGCCTTCCTTTGATCATTCTACTTCCTCATGTATTATATCACACTGAACTCGTTCTTGTTAATAATCGAATTGCAGATTTTGCTCAATCCTGAAGTGATCTCAATCAGATATTTACTTTATGGATTCAAGCTAGGATGTCACAGTCACGATTCCATTGCATAATACCGTCTACACTGGCGGCCTTTTCTGTCATTGTTCTGTGTGTTGGCATGTAGTGTTTGCATATAATCATGATCCCCCACATAAGACACGATTTCCTAAAGTAAATTAAAGTGAGTTACAGCGTAAGTTTAGTTTTGTTTTTGATTAAAAGTAAGCCCTCTTCGCGGTATGGAATAATAATGAGTTTAATTAATGATAATGATGCTACGGTGTATGAGTAGTATTCATGTACAATTTGCAGTAGTCATGGTAGTAGTAGTTGTCGTTGTTGCTGCTGTGTAGTAGCAGTAGTAGTAGTTGAGCAGTAATTATAATAAAAATAAAGATTAGTTTAAAGGGACTGCACAGTACTGCTTGAGGTGGGGATTCATGTTTTGAACATTCCTAAGTGAGAAAATGAAAAGCCTCTTATGAAATAAGAAAGAGCATGTAATTCTAAGAAGGATTCAACGTTTATTTGATGAAAATTGGTTTTCAAATGGCTGAGATATCCCAAAAAGTGCTAATAATAAGAGGCGACATGCCACAACTTTATTAGGATCTCTTTGTTTCACCTTGTTTTCGGATATCTCAGCCATTTCAAAACCGATTTTCATCGAATAAACTTTCGATACCCCTTAGAACTGCATGCTCTTTGACATCTCATAGAGTGGTTTCTGAATATCTCGCAAAACGTTGAAAGCTAAATCCTCACCTCGACCAGAACTGTACACACCCTTTAACAGTGATGTTACTTTCACTCACCCGAGTTGGTCTCTTCAGTATCTCTTTCTTTAGGGGCCCTTTAAAATACCCGGGCAAGATTTGAACCATGGACAGACACTCTGTCTTAAAGTCAATTGTCTCGTCCACTGTATTAAAAAAAAATGACCGTCGGAGTCGGAAGCTGTCAAACAGGCACAAAGTCATTCAAATATGTCGGGCTGAGATGCATAGATTACTCCCACACGCACGCGCGCACATGAGTAGTATAGTATTATTCCTTATGTTCCTCGTACGTAGACGAGCAAGCAATAAATCATCCACGCCCAAGAGTTTGTTACATATCCCCTCAACATGGAAAAGACATTTTCCTTTTATAACTCCACTTTATAACTAGCCCACGTCATCCCCTTGCGTGTTGATAATCACGTCTACGATGACTCGTTCAACCGAACTATAACTACTTGAAGCCTGATTACCGGCGAAGTACACAAAGTACTTCGCACACCTGTATATAGGACGACATGATTTCGAGTGCTATCAATTCATACTCGCGTCATACATGTATCCAACAATTCTATGTGACGCTTTTACGTATATAAGGCTGGTGATAATCTCTTTCACGATTTGCTTTCGTGGGAAACTTCCACTTGATATCTTTGTCCTTCTCTGGATTGATCGAAGGCTTTTGAAGCCACTTTTAATTATTAAAATTTACTATCAAAAAACGGACATGAAGACATTCAGTGCACTCTCGTTGTAACGAAGTCCTCAAGACCGCGTCTTCCTTTTGTTAAATCGAAATTTCGTTATAAAGCCGAACAGTAAAGTACATAAAGATATTTATCAAGATGATAATTTTGGGACCTGAATTTTTACACCATTGTAACAAGAATTTAGTTATTGCTGTTTTGATTACAAAGGCAGTGCACTGTACATGATTTTATTTCATTTTTCTTTGTTGTTTGTTTGTTTGTTTGTTTTTACGAGCAATTGATATTGTGCCTTGTTTTTATGCTCTTGGATGGGTTTTGGACGTTATGGACATGAAAATAAGGATTAGGATGACAACTACTGTATACAGATAATGATAAGAACAATGATTATGATAAAATGATAGTTACAACGATAATAACTGTAATTGCATGGTCTGATTTAGCTGAGGTGATTTCTTTATCATTGTGACTGCTCTACCAGAGGGGTCTGTCCATTCTTGATGATATTCTAGCACTGCCACGTATATCTTGTGGTTCACGAACTTCTCAGTCAGCATCGCCTTAACTCTGGAACAGTTTACCTGAATGCTTGAAACAAACAGACTCGCTAGACAAATTTGAATCCATGTTAAAAACTTATTTGTTTATTGAGTAGTTCTATGACTATGACCGAATGTCTTACTGTCTCCGAAACTGTACTTTCTTCTTCTTTCTTCCTTTCTTCTTCTTCCTTTTCTATTTTTTTCCCGTAGTGCTTAGAGACATTTCATGTGATAATACGCTATATAAATGTTGTGAATTATTATTATTATCCATGTATACAAAAATGGACATTGGGAGCAGCGCATCGTGCCCAATGAAACACGCCCCAGATGGGATATACAAACTGAGGACCTTCTAGATAAAATCTAGGGACTAATCCCCTAAGTCGTTATGCACCCCCTGCCCCCTCCCTCTAAAAATAAAAAGCAACAACAACAACAACAACAACAACAACAACAACAACAACAACAACAACCTGCCACCAACCAAACAATCTCACCCACACACCCACACACAAACATATATGTATATATATATATATATATATATATATATATATATATATAATCAAAATATGAAAGTTCTGTGTCGGTGTGTAGTAAATAGATATCAAGAGTAAAAACAGTCGTATAAACACCGCAGGAGCCAAAAAATAAAAAAATAAAAAAATAACATTTTTTTTTAACTCTTGATGATATATATATATATATATATGTAGAGAGAGAGAGAGAGGTATATATTAAACTATGGACGATAGCCTGTGGACATGGTAAAAATAAATTCGACAAGTTGGTCGGACAAACCTGTGATAAATAAATCAGTTGGTGTCCGAGGGATTTGCACTATTTGCCATTGCATACATTGCTGCCGGACATCCATTAGGTGGCGAAGGGGAATTTGTAACCCAGCTCTGTGACCTAAACCTGCCGCGCTTTCTTCTATTTTTTTTTTGTGTTTTTTTTTTCTTCCTGAATAGAACGGGCAAGGGGCCACACATCCACGATGTTAAGTGCTCTACTAGGATTTTTTTTATTATTTTGTTTTTGTAGTTCTCAGGTTAAAAAAATAGAAAAAAAAATGTACATCCCTTTCTCCAAATCTGTTTTGGTAAGTGGGAATATGTAAACATTGACTTGGCTTGCCTAAAGTGGTATTTTCACCCACCACCAAAACATATTTGAGCGATCATGCGTTTGTGGTCAGGAAATATGCATAACGCGCACACGCACAATGTCATACACACAAAAGAAGAGTTTACGTAAGGTCGGGAGAGTCTAATCCTCATGTGCTGCACTTAGAAACCAAACTCGGTGCCAACGGGTTTGGATTACGTGTATAGCGAGGACCCAGTGGTGATGTTTCGTCACTGACGGACGCTGGTGAGATTTTCTGAACGCGATCGCAACTCCCAATGCGGATTTCTTGCCTCTCCGATCGAGTGGACTTGTCCGTGTCGTGTGACACGAATCCGTCTTAGGTGTCGGTTCCAGCGCCAAATGCTTGCGGGTCCGTAAATGCTATTTCCACAATGAGGCTCCGTGATAAATCGACACCAAGAGGTCGCCAGGTAATTATTTGATCGTGGGCGTGTTGCGGGATGGTGTGTGCGCCGCTCGTTATCGGATTGGATCCCACTGCTAGTTACATCGTTGCCGAAAAACAAGTGCTTAAAAATCGACCAAACAGAGAGCGTGGGCTATTTTTCGCCTCAGAAAAAAAAAGGATATACCCTAAAAAGTAAAATGATAAGAAAAAAGGAGACGCATAGACGAGATACCAAAATTCTCATTAAATATGATGTCAATATGATGTCTGAAATCACTGTTCGTTAGGTTGCGTCTTAAGATCGACACGTACACACAAGTTTATTTCATTCCTAACTGTCGGGTAATGATATTTCTACGGTGCAAGAAGTTCGAGCGGTAATATCTCGGCCAGCCAAAAAGGCAAAGTATTGTCATGGAGACACAAGAATTGGAGAGGTCAGCTGTGAGTCAGATTCCTACCCTATGTCGTGACTGATTGTTGAGAGAAAGAAATCAAAGGACGACAAGAAGGATCTCATTCCCATAATCGTTGGCAGGAATGTGAATGTTCTCTATGTACAGCAAGCTATAATGCGGGTATAGTCATTTCGACATGAGGGATTTAGTGTTGATACTGAGCACAGTGGGATATCAAAGATACTGATAATGAATATGAATGTGCATAACTTCACAAACCAAAATGTGCGGCCCAGTGCAGGCTCGTCGGAGCCGCTACGGGTGGTACGGTATTGACCGCACCACTTACCACTTTCCAGGCTTAAAGAGAGAGAGAGAGAGAGGGGGGGGGGGTGGAGAGTGTGTGTGAGAGAGAGGGAGAGAGAGGAAGATATGGAGAGGAAGAGGGAAAGGAAAAGAGAAGACAAAGGCAAAAAAGACCAGAGAAAAAAGAGAGAGAAGACGGGAGGGTGCTGAAATTAATGTCCTGATCATAGGCTGATCGTAGACTGGCTCATCAGCAGCTTAAAGGTTAAAGTCCACCTTCATATACATGTGGGTTGAGTAAATGCTGTAATATTAGTAGACACATCAGTGAAAGATTGGGAAAAATCGGACAATCCGTTTAAAAGTTATCATCTTTTAAAGTATCTGCGCAGTCACTGCTGGATGAGAAGACTACTATGATGTCACATGCGTAGAACGATATTAGGAAAATATAACGAAAATTTCACAAAACTTTATTTTTTGGAAAAAAAGTGCACATTTTCTCGACTGGTCACTGATGTATGTTAAGGGTAATATATTCCCCCAGTCTTCTGAAAGAGGCAAGTTAAGTGTTCGTTCATTATGAGAAAAAAGTGAAATTATGTTGAATTTTCTGTATATTTTGACATCACAAGCTGTAGTAGTCTTCTTATCCAGCAGTGACAGCAGAAACTTCAACAATTCATAACTTTGGAATGGATTGTCCGATTTTCCTTAAACTCTCACTGATGTATTCTACTAATATTGCTGTATTCACTCAATCCAAATGTATATGATTGTGGACTTGTCCTTTAATAGAGGAACGTGAAAATCGAAGTGACTTTGCTTTTTTTTCCCATTATTATGAAGTGCATCATGAACAGCATAATATGCAACAGAACTTTTTTTTTTTTTTACATCCAGTAGCAAGTCTTGAAAACAACATTCTCAAGAAAGTGATAAACTTAGCTAGTCACCTGGCCATGAAGCCTTGTAAGTTAGGCCTGTAAAAAATTTCATACCCATTTTCTTTACCTCTTCATTCATGTTTTAAAAGCAATTTACCTTCAATTCCGACCTATATAGAACACTATCATTTGGACACCATTCTTCCCGTCCTGCTTTGGTATAAAAAAAAAAAAAAAAATTTGAGCAACCAGGGCTTATGACATTTTTGCGGGTCTATTGACCCATCCATATATTAAATGTGACCGTGCGTCACCAAACCAACAATAAGTTGCACACCCCAATTTTACGTGAGGACTCAAGATAAGTGAACGTATAGTAAGTCTTGAGTTTTTCATGTTTTCTGAAAGAACAAGTATTCTTCTTCTGCATTAGTCTAAAGTTTGGGATCATAAAACTAATGAGAAGTTGTGTTTTCAGCTGTTTTTCTGAAACATTTTTTTTTTTTTTGTGTGTACAATATTGTGGTTAGGTATGTATTTTCATTTCTTAAAAACCCTGTACAATCTCTGTACTTTCAACTCTAATAACCTTTGGGAAAAAAAATGATGCTACTGCTTTGATTGTTATCAGTTATGAATCGAGTGCGTAAATAAACATGCTCAATTTCACTCTAATCTAATAATCCCTTCATTGTTGTTTCTTTGAAGTTTTACATCCTGTTTTTGACCCATTCATTGCACAGAGCGCGGCTTATAGATTGAGCGCTTGAATAAGACCCTAAACTTCAGAGCCTCTTTTCTCAGCATACACACTTTTCCAGAGTGTGTGTTTTCTTTCCTATTATTTAGATAGGTTAGCAGAGTTCATTTGAATTGAGTTGTACGTCCTTTCAAAGCTTAGAGTTTGTTCTTTCAGTCTGGCGACTTTGTGTTGGATTTGTGATGCAGGGTCACAAATGAGGTGGATACAGGGGGGGGGGCATACTTTCCCAAACTCTCCTCCGTTTAGATCCCCTTCATAGATTTCGCACACTTTTTTGATGCACCATATTGACATTAAAAAATGTGCAGGAGATCATTCAATGTCATTTCAATTGATTTATAATTCCCTCTTGTGGGAGGGGGATACCATCTCCCACACCCTCCCCCGCTCGGTCTCCCTCCATTGACTTGGTACACTTTGAGGATTTACAAATGTCCGATATATTCCACAAAAATAATGCGCAAGGTCGTTTAATTTCAATTCTTAAAATGGCAAAAGCTCCCTCGTGTGGGAGGGGAATTACGCCCTTCCCTAGCTCGGCATCCCTCCATATAACACTTATAATAGGCCTACCTTGGGAGATTGACACATTTTTGCATATTCACACAAAAGTGTGCAGCATATCCTTGAACTTGGATTCTAGAAATGCAAAATCTCCCTCCTCTTTCTCATCACCGTAGCAAACCATATGAACGAATTAGATGTTTTCCTTTAATCTTTTTTTCCTAACAAGCAAAGCGTCCTAAACATCTTCTGGAGACTTTTAATGTCGCTAAATTATGTCGGATTGGGTATTATGTCCAAGGTGAAAAGATTGGACTTGAAATTCTTAAGTCCTCTTAAATCCCATGATACGTGTAGGTATACATGCAGAGAATGGTGATGGTGCTGACAAGCCGTTAGATCCAGTAATGATCCCTGGCGGCTGTCGAGTGAAGTCTAAAGTGAATCATTGCGCCAAGAAGACCTTTTTTTTTTCTTTTGGAAGTCGGATTAAAAACCTTCATTAACTCACCAAGTCTCATTAGGAGAATCTTGCTGCCGAAATCATTATCTTGTCATCCGAAGAATATATTTCACTGCACAATAGTGTACGAGGATTAGATCGAAGTGGGTAAGGTCACTGAATTTGCGCTAAAAATTGAAAACAAAATCGACACACAAGTACCACTTTGAGAACGAAACATAAGTTACTCTTCTCGAATATGCTGCCAAATTTGACATCTGTTATAAAGTGAGCGATCAAAATAGGCTTTTGAATGGCTACAAGACTTAGCAAGAATTTATGATTATATGAACTGCAAGTGAAAAATGTTTACCCTTCCTTAAAAATAATTGAGCAGGAATATCAACAATGCAGTAAAGATAACACAGAATCACAGAAATGTTGTTCGTGGGACGTGATGGCTTAGAGACTGAGAGGCCTAAAATATGGAAGTTATATTGTTATATACTGTGTTTTTGTTTTGTTTTGTTTGTTTGTTTGTTTGTTTGTTTGTTTTTTTTTGGGGGGGGGGGAGGTTGAAAATCAACCATATATAGAGGGACGTTCCAGAATTTTGGTGCTTCTTGTTGTTGGAGCGACACTGGTATTTCAGATGTATTATGTTTTGTATACGTCCAAAGCGATGGTTACTGGATGGGAAAATAAAATTTGAATAAGTCGCACTTTAATAGGCCGACCTCGTGGCTTTTTGTCATTTAGCATCGGTCACATGATCTGTGCGGACTCGCGTTTCTAGCCTATGGAGGTATTACAATCGCTGAAACAGGGGGGTAAATATTTTCAGAAGAGTATCGAAAATATTCAAGTGAAAATATGAAAGCGTAATTTTGGTATTTTATGTTTTTGTCAGGAGAGATGTCGTTATGCATGGCTGGGTGTCACGCAATGTTAATGTTATGTCTTATACAGACTTGATAGAAGGCTAAATCTATGAGTTCAATTCTGCAGAGAATAAAACGGATCGTAGCTTTTTGAGCGTTAACAAGAGAAAAGAAATATTACGTGTGTTACGATGTCGTGCCATCATGCCGCAGTTACTTATTTGACAAATGACAGGATGTAGCCTCACGACTACGGCATGTCTTAACTCCACGATAAATATCCCCTTGGTTTTGGACAATAACACATAATGGGCGTCGTCGCTGTCGGTGGCAGACGATGAGCTTAAAGGTAATTTCCACACGTTGTTCAAGTTTCCGTTCTTGAATATAGTGACTTCAGACGGAATTTGGCCAACACTGGATATAAGATACGAAAGTCATGGAATTATCAAGGTTCACAAGTTTCAATGTGATTATGTTGTCGCAGTCAGGAACATAGGTGGGGTATCAGTCGGTGGGATATCATCAGGTGACAACTGCCTACCTAGTTTGAACAGGGACAAACAAAATTTAATCATACTTAGGTCTATTGTCAGCAACCACAACCGCATCATTTTGGAAAATGTTATTTTAAAATTACACTTATTCGACGAGAACGATATACCTGAAGAAAAAATACATTCTTAAAAAAGAGCTAAAATTCTACAACTTTCTCATTATAGAAGCGAGTTTGATGAAGCTTCCACTATCTGTTTCCGGATTCTACTCTTTTCGTCAAACCTATTTTGGGCGTGGCGTAGAATCGTCCTTTAAGTAAAAAAGTTCGCATTTCAATAGCGGACTTTGGTGCCTTCACTACGTCTGAGGACATACATACCATTGTTGTTAATTCTGCTGCCTTCGAATTCTTCCAGTTGCTATACCATTAAATCTAAAAGCTGATATAAATAACTCCTGGTTGGTGGTCTGTTGCAAATGTTGGGACTGCCCTTTCTTACTTGGTTTAATTCTATTTTCAATTCAATTTCAAAGTTCGAACACAATTTCATTTTTCGACAAAACATATATATTTTACTTCCTTTGATAACAGAGAATAAGGTAAAAAGAACACTGTAGAATGAAAATACGATACAATAATTTCGGAACCCAATAGTAATTATACATTGTAGGCAACAAAAAAAAAAAAGAAGAAGAAGAAAGAAACAGAAGTGGTCGAAATAGAGTACCTTGCTTAAAGTGCGAAAATGGATTTGTGCAGTCCACAACGGTGAATATGATAAGCACTGGACACTGTATTTTACCTAAGCGGCTCCCTGTTTTCGCGCGCATTAAGGTGAGACTTTACAGATATTGCGTGCCGTAGAAGGCAGCAAACACGTTTTAGGTCAACAACGAACTGTCAGTTATTCGACCTCATCGCCTAGACAACGCGTCTGAAGACTTTCGACGTGCATGTAAACAGAAGCAAAACAGAATGCGAAACAATGCCCTGGAATCTTATTTTGCTTTCCGTGCACTCTGTAAACTGTTTCATCCTTAATCTTGACGGATCTTGAAAATTCCAACCCTCTTTTTGCGCGTACTTATCAAGAATTCAGTTCACATCTACGGCAGATAGGCAAATGGGTAAAGAAGCCTCCTCACTCTATTTTTGTACAGAATGGTACTATCTTACGCTAGCAAAAAAAAAAAAAAAATCGCGAAGTTAAAGATAGTCTTCGCGTTTTTTTTTTCTTGTTGTTGGTGGTTTTTTTTTTTTTTGGCGTCCGTCCACACACTAGGTCAGACTGGTGAAAGGTCAAGAAGATTAAGATTGCAAAGTCTTCGCGATTCTTTGTCATG
Source organism: Diadema setosum (assembly GCF_964275005.1). Taxonomy (NCBI): domain Eukaryota; kingdom Metazoa; phylum Echinodermata; class Echinoidea; order Diadematoida; family Diadematidae; genus Diadema; species Diadema setosum. Next base: position 33,563,982 of record NC_092689.1, read on the forward strand.
CGGCCACACTGGTAGCCAAACTTCTCGATCATTTGGATCGAGAAGTTGGGCCATTAATGCGCGCGCGCAAGAAAGAAAGAGCGCGGCGTCTGATGGCTAGTGATTGTGACGTAACAATGCACACCTGTACATGACAATGGCCTCGCACTTTGGAGACACCGCCCGCAAACAGGTGGTGGACTGGTCACGTGAAAAAGATTGCAAAGTTTCAGTTGCTGGCGGTCACACTGACAAAAGATCGAGAACTTTAGCAGGGGTGGGGGAAATATCCCTAGTTGGAATGAGAAGTTTCGCGGGAAGTTTGCAGTCACACTGGCAAAACTTCGAGATCTTAAAGATCGCGATCTTAAACTTCAAGATCTTTTGCCAGTCTGACGGCGCCTACCAGCATTCAAACTTCTCGAAGCTTGGGTCACTAGTGCACGTGCGTAAGAAGGAAGAAAGAGCACGCCATCTGACAGCTAATGATTGTGACGTAACAATGCACGCAGGTGCGTCTCATTGAGGTATCGCCCGAAAACAATCGATCGATGCCGCAAACAGGTGGTGGACTGGTCATGTGGCAAACCTAGCGAAGTTTCAGACGGGAACGTTCAAATACAGTATATCCCTAGTTAGAGCTGGAAGTTTCGCGAGAAGATTCGCGGGAAGTTTTGCGGTCACACAGGCAAAACTTCGAGATTTTAAAGATCACGATCTGATACTTCGCGATCTTTCACCAGTGTGACCGTGGCTATTGAGAACTTTGTGACCATTCATCAAGAAACTGTCAGAACATTTGCACGGGTTCACTTTCCAGTAGATCTAGAACATACATTTCGCGTAAACTAGGCTGATTTCGTGTTGTTGTTTTTTCTTTTCATCTTTTAACAGTTACCCATGTTTACACTCACAGATGCGAGACTAAGAGTAATGGATTTTGGTGCATCCACATCCTGTTTTTTTTTTTCTCCGATTTTCCACTGTATAAAGATGTCCTTAAAGACCACACTGTAACTGTGTCATAACCATGATCAGTATGTTACGCATGGGTTTATCTAATTTTCTGTGGTTTTTGAGGACTTTGAAATCCCATTTGTGGTCTTTACACGCAGAAAAAAAGATGGCTCAGTGCACTATTAAAAACAAAATGTGTGCTTTGAGTTCTGATTTGCGTAGAAAACGCTATAGGATTGTATACACTGCCCAAATTCTCTGAAAGCTCCCAGAAAGTGTTAATGGAATATATAAGAACATCTTCTCCTCATAAGTATCAGTCCTACATTACCATTCCATTATGCATCTGGCTTGGTTAGCAACAGTCAAGTTTCATGAGTTACAAAATCATCTCTCCTCTCTAGCTGAAAAAAAAAAAATCTTCTTTTAGAAACCGACCTTGAATAAATCAAAATCTTGCTCTTGCGACTTTTGTTGGTTTTATAATGCATTTCTCATATATTCCTCTTTTATCGAAAAAGTAGACGCAGATGATGTCTCCGAAGGTCACATGACTGCTCCAGTCTCTCTCAATTTTTCTTTCTTCTGTAAGTCCGAAATGTTTTCTTTAAGTGTCTATGTAAAATCGCCCTCATTTAACATCTTTATATAGCGTCACTTCTTGTAGCTATCTGGCAAGGACATGCAATCTTAGTGATTCTCGAGGGGAAAATATTGTCCAATGATATTGTCTGGGGAGGGAGGTAATTTTCTATGGTATTTTTACATGAGGTAATTTTCAAAGAATATATCTTTTTAATGTTTGCCGGCAAAATTGCGCTCTACTTTGATGTATAAATCGACGCCAGAACATGTGCTTTTTGAATGTCTGCAATACGAGTCAATGCTATCAAAAACTGTGATGTCTGGTGTCTAGAAAGTTTTAGATATTGAACTTCCATCTCCTGAATGTCCCTTTAAAACATTGACTACCCCTGTGTCTCCCGCCAGGCGAGTCGAGGATCCCATCACGCTACTCAGCGAAACGCCTACCATCCTCCGCTTAGGTGTTTGTATTTCACTCGGGTTACCGACACCATAACAATCACCATCGATCTGGCGAAACAAGCTGATGTACGTCTTCATTCTCCTTTCCCGCTTTTTTCCTATCATTCAAGAAGACACACACACATATCACGTAGTCGTACCTATCCACACACACACACACACACACACACACACACACACACACACACACACAGACATACACACGCGCACACTCACACCGATCCTTCTCGGGGTGGTGTAGGAGTGAAATGAAACTATTGCCGCTATGAAAGGCGAGACATAATTCAATAAAGCCAGTCAAAACCATTTTTCTGGGGACATCGGGATGGTAGTGAAGATAACTTGCTATTGATCTCGAAATGAAATAGATGAAGTAATGTGTCAGATGTGTATTCAGTGTGATAATAGAAAGCCTCAATCTTTCATGACCTTGGCCATTGCTTGTTTAATCTAATTACTTTCGAACACAATCCATGATTAGTAGGTTTTGATGTGCCATCAGAAGGACAGTGAGGATTTGACTCGAGGAATTTAGTTCTAAGCACGCTAAGAGAGCTCTCGGGATGGAGCGACGAAAACGCATCTCGACTGATGGAGGATATTCTACCAGCTTGCATATGCAAGGACCTCGTAGCACTGGACATGAATGTCAGAGGCAGGACAAAGCAACATGAATGAACGGCGGCAATATTAGAAACAATGTCGATTTGGGTTGGCAAAGACTGAGATACCCCGAGTTCTTGAACGTTTTAAAGTTACATTTAGGGTTTATTTTCAAAGATTTTCTAACAAACATTTGCGGTACTAGGCAGTGTATCATTTGAAGCATGGCTATAGTAAAAAAAAAAATTAACAATTAGATTAAAGGTGCGTTACTGGATGACGAGAAAGAAAAATTCCAAGAGTAATGACAAATAATGTCATGCTCGTGACGTGCAAAGACGTTCTCCCCAGACAACCAGCGTGACATCACTCAAAAAATGCGATAATACGTCATGCGGAGAGTTTGTGTAACAGGTTTGATTCTCGAACGCCAACCTGTTTTCCTTGAGATCGTGAGCTAATTACGTAAACTGACCCATTTCGGGGCAGGCAGTAAGACCCGATAGCGCCTTCGCGAACAATCCGATATCATTAAGGTTTTAGGCGGCTCAGTCCTCGTCGGAATTCTCTTTTCACGACGGAGGTCAGTTTGATTCAGACTTTGGAGCTTGCCACCGTTTTTTTTTTTTTTTTTTTTTTTGGTCTTTTCAGCTTGCGCATTTACGTTTCGCACCTGCATTCCGGGAAACCGGGTTTTTCTGATTTTCTTCATACCTCGTCAGTGCTGACGTATATAAGTCTCATGATAATCATGAAAGGTCGTGAGGTCACACCGGAGCTACATAATAGCTCTACGTTCCCCATCAGAAAATATATCGTAGGTAAATCAATCATATTATCTTAAAACTTATGAAGCAGTTCTGAGAAATGTGTGCTATTAAGGACATTGTCCTGTCACCAAAAACTGTAGGTTTTTACACATTCTTACTTTTCGTCGGAAGTTGCTAGCCAACTACTGGTATGTCTGCTGAAATCGGAGAAGAAAAAGCCTCTCAGAAGCGAAGTTTCTTGAAACTCTCTAGTTTTTATTCCGGTTTTTGACACGTGACACCCATCTTCGGCGCTTGGCTCTCCTGCCCTCCTCCCTACTTCACTGTTCTCTCTGAGTTATACGTTCAGACGATGATTTTTGACTTCAAGTTGAGCTATGAACCTCGAGGATAAATTCTTGTCCCCTTAACTTCGACGCACACCAAAATTTACATGTATAATCGAAGTTAGCCTATCATCAATAAGCTCTTGCCCCCGTAACTACGCTTGAGTCCTACTCGATGATAAAACCTCAAGTTAGCTTGCTTTCGAGTGCTTCTACACGGTACGAGCTTATCCTCGAAGTTAGCTTAACTTGAACAAGTTAAACTGGCTTTCTCAGCTTTTGCCCCCCCCCCCAAAAAAAAAAAATATATCACACACACACACACACACAAATACACTCACACACATACAACATTAACAACAACAAGAAACAATAAGATACACAAATAAAAAAAGAAAACCCACTGTGTTTTGATGTTAACAAACATCTGAGCCAACGGGGCGATGTGGCTCCGTCACGCTTCCTTCTCCCCTCCCCGAGAAATCGCCCGATATCACGGGGCCGTATTCTGTTACCTCATCTGACCTCGTGTGCAATCTGGCCATTTCCTTCACACTCTTCCTCCGCTCAAGCATGAGTTCAATTTTTATATCATTTTAATTTCTAGGTCTTCGATTGGGTATAGTTTTTCCTTTGGTTCAGCTTCTCTTATCAAATTTTTCCCTCGCTGCATTCATTAACATTCGGCTTTTTACCTATGCGTGTGCGTGTCTCCGTTTTAGCTGTGAGAGAATTCTTTTCGTTTGTGACAGCCGTTCTTTTGTTCACTCTTTTTCTCTCCCGGCTCATGTATTTAAAAGATTTCCCGAAAGTAGCCAAAAGGTATTGCGTTTATACCCTTAGAGAGTATAGCCGCAACATCATTTCCTTTCTTTGCATTATTATTGTAAAACCATTAAAACCCCGCGAAAAAATACAAGTATCTGATTTCACTTTGACTGCCAAGTAACTACGTCCTCGTTTGCAGATTGCATAGCAACCCCGATGGTAGAAATTGTACTTCATTTGGGATTCACTTTGGGCCTGTTTGTACAAAATGTATCTAAGTGAAGACGGCTCATCGAGATTTCCGCCTATCGCATCTCACTCTTTGATGGTCTGTGCAGAGATGGAGGAGGTCCTTAAAATCGTCTTGACCTAATTTCCTTTCCATTTCTTCTCTGAACCAGCAAAGTAAGGACCAATCAGTTTCCGAACGTTGAAGCCTAATTGCACATGCATGGGGGCAGGTATGGTGGATTAAACAAGAACAAACAAGGAAAGGGGAAAAAATAAGGAAAACAAACAGCTAATGATGCATCCTGAAGAGACGCGATGTGCAGACCGGACTTTCCGTTATGTTTTTGGGGGGATACACAAAGGGCGGAGCCCTCCAGGCCAGACGAGACGGGGCCGTGTTAGTATACATTGAAGGGGCACTGCACGCAGGGAAAGCATCACAGTTGCACTTACGGATAATCACTATCCCACTTAAAGTGCATTAGGAAAAACAGACGTCATATCTTTCGCCCCGCGGGCACGCGGATACGATGGATTTACATCTGGCACATACTGCTCTCCTTTATGATTGTTTGGGTCAAAAGGAAGAGATGAGCGGGGAAAAAAAAGATCGAGAAAGGAAGATGGGCAGATGAGGGACAGAAGCGCCAGGCCATTACAGTTCGTACACTCTAGTCGACTTGACAGTCATTGACTTAGAGTCACGTTTGACACAAATTTCTTGAAAGACAGTGTGTACTATAATGTCCTGCACTATACTACAACCCTTTTCCTCATTTATCGTGAAGTGTGCTTTTAAAGGAAATCGCAAAGAGTAGAAGTGAGAAATTAAAAAAAAAATCATCGTGTCTAGAATTGTGTATACGAATATCCACTGATTCTCTTTGAAAATTCATCATCTAACTTTTATCTCAACCTTCTGCGCATTTCTCAGACCAACTGAACGAACAAAAGCCTAAAATAAATGGAGTATTATTGGTTCTATATAAGGATACAAAGTGCTTGTACCAGGTAGGGAAAAAATCATAATGTCCTCGGAAGGCATGTGATTGTCCTCGATTGGAACAACCTGTTAATAATTATGTCTGTTAGTTTGTCCGATGACTATGAAACTGAAGAACATACAGACAATTTCACGCTACGCTCGTCCCCGGATGAACAATTATTGGACCATAATAACTCAGACGCATTACATGGGCGTGTGTTGAATGTTTGTAAGTGTGCGTGTTTGTTTGTGTGTATATGTTGGTGTATGTCTCTGATTGCCTCGGTCATGGTGCGCTTGTGTGAGCGTCTGTAGAAATTGCCCATTGATCGGCACATCGGTTGGCCCAGCAACTCCTTGGCCGTATCAGACGTGAGTGGCATGGGCGGGAAATGATCTAAAATGTAGTGTAACGAAATAACGATTACATGGTGTTAAAGTGCCACTGCTTTCGCTCAACTCGTCGGTAAATCGATCCATCAAAGTCTGTTCCAGCCTCCCCCCCCCCCTTCGGTTTCTTGGTGACTCCCAAAGAGGATTACACGTCACATACGTACGTATTAAAAGTGGTAATATTAACCTCTGTTCGATGAGGGGCAGCAATTTCGACAGACCTCTTGTGAAAGTAAGAGTATGCAAACATATCCAAACCTTTCTATAACGGCTACCAATGGGACACGAAAAAAAAAATGGCCGTTATATGCAGGATATTTTAATACGGCTCTTCTCTCAGGGGATTGCTTTTAGTGACCGTAGCAAGATGGCCTCTACAGCAGGTTTGACTGACATTAAAAAAAAAAGTTGGCAACATTCCTTTCTTTCAGTTGGGCCTTAGAGCTGCTGCCAACGAGGTGATAAAAACAGTGGCTCTGCTATATATTGATACCGACGTAAATAATCCACATGAAACAACCACACACACACACACACACCCACACACACACACACACACACACACACACATATAATTCTATACATACGATATTAAAGTGCCTTTGAGCACTCATCTCTTCATCAATCAATTTGAGCTTTCAAATCACATTTTACATCGAGTAATACGCAATCTTCGATAAATTCACCGGTCCTTCGCCAGTCGGACAGCGTCGTAATCGCCCAAACGACTGTCGGCTCAAGTATAAGTGAATAAATTCGATAAAACACGCTGTTTTATCTATTTCTTGTCTAACGGGGTATCCATTATCCATTCCCGCGTAATCTGTGTAATCATTTACAATCATTTTTTTTTTTCAAAATCTCTTCTTAATCTTCAAGGTCCATCTAGGTATATGCCAGAATAGAAACCCGCTGTTTTGTTTCCCTTAGTTTCTACAAAAATCTCTTCTGGCTAGTGCGCGCGTGACCCGACTTACTTTTTTATTCACACGATTTTTGTAACCATCAGGTTTTTATTGTGTTTGCGTGTGTGTTAAGGAGGGGGGGGGGGGTTGAGTGAGAGAGTAAGTGAGTGGGCGTTGACGCATGCGTACACAATCCACAGCATGTGTAGCCGTAAGGAAGTGCATGTGTCTTACGTAAGCACAAAATAATCTAACTCATGAGTTGTAAAATACAAACAGATGCGATGAACATTGTGACGGTTCAAATATAGGGCGTGACAGGACAGCTTGAGTTGTGCGTCTACGGGTTTCTTTCTTCCCCTTACGATTTAGCAACGCCAATTAAGCCTTGAAGGGTCCGTATTATATGATTAAAGAGCTTACACCTGCTCTGGTGAATCCGTTCCCCCGACAATTAGAAAAAAAAAAAATCACTCACACAAAACTACTGACTAAGTATATTATTGGGGAATTTCTTGAGGAAGTCTAAGTTTCTCGGCGGTAGACAACTGAATAATCGGAAAAAAGATCGACCTAGAACTATCGACTTCTTTGTTTTCCATGGTTTCTTAAGGACTTGTTTTTGTCTTTTTTTAGGAATGTGATGTAACGCATTATGCCACATGCCATTTCAGAAAATATGCTTCTATATTCTAATTTTCTTGGTCACTTTCTTGGTATGTTGGGCAGATTTAAACATGTCTGCGGGTAAATTAACTTTTCAGACAATGATTTTTTTTTTGAGATTATGATTCGATATTACAGCTGAGTATAGAATGCAGTGCACGAATCTCTGAAGATGAGTGTACGATTTATAACGACATTTTCCTGATTGTAAAAAGCGTGCAGCTATCCGAACAGTTAAAAATCAGAAGCTTTTAACTTTTATTATCTAGAGCAAACGTATTCGACTTCAATTAGTCACTATGTCGGTATCCTTAGAAAGAATTCTTGCTAAAGATTTAATAATGTGGGGTTTCTTTTTAGGTTGATATATACTTTTCGTTTTTTGATTTTGTGTGTTCTTATACATGCATTTGTCATTTCTCGTTTCTAAAAAAAGTGCTTATAGAGACTTCAATGTAATTTGCGCTCTTAGAAAACTCTTTATCATTATTATCACTTAAAAAGAAATATTCGCCAAACTATTCGCCAAAGGCATAATTATTTGCAGAATCTTAAAAAGGCCTGCTCAGATGGCTTTTATCCTCATTGTTATACTGACATAGTCATTTCTATCAACACGTCAGCTCCAAGCACTGCTCGAGAAAACGTCAAAACCGTCAATATTGTTTTCTCTCGAGGCAAGACAGTAAATATTTGACGAGGCATCGACGAGGCATCGTCGTGTTTCAGTATTGTATTATGTGATGGGTGGCCTACTTATTGATATACGCCATAAAGAGGTTAGTAGGCAGTCGTGGGTCTCTTTAATCTTTGCTTACCGTAGCACCGTGTTGTTGTTATTGTTTTTAATTCGGCCATCCAGACACTGAGGAGAGACATAAAGTGCAATTCGCACGTCATGTTCAAGTTGAATTAAAAATGGAGCGAAGTTAGACAATTGCAATAGTAGAAGCTTTCTCGAAGTCAGATTCCCCAAATCACAGCCGCGCAGAAGTTTGTGTTTCCCCCATGACTATCGTGAAAACACTCTCTTACCCTAAAGAAAAGAGGATGAAGACATCTAGTGTTTGTTTGTTTGTTTGTTTGCATGGGTGTCTTCCTCACACGCGAGGCTAGAAAAGGTATAGTACATCAGAAACACATTTTGCAAACCCCCTGGTCGGGCATCCATTTTCAATAGTACAACCAAATGAATAATCGATGGACGAAAGTTCGTTCCGCGGTCAAAGAGGCAACCGAACCGCTTGGCTTGAGGCAGGTGGTATGCGAGAATGCGTATGTCCACTCAAGAAAGATATCACGTTTGGCTAGACATTCGCTGCCATTTTTTGGCCATTATTTTCTTTATTGCTGCGTAATCTTGGCTTTGGATGGTAAAGCAGGAAAGTGTGGCACCCCCCCAAAAAAAATAAATAAAATAAACAAAAACAAAAACAAACAAACAAACGAAATATACCAGAGAACCAGAGACCAGAAAAGGCCCAACCCCGGCCTATGTACACCCACACTCAACAAGGAGCAAAAGCGTGTGCATGCCGCGTTCAAGCTATTCAGCAGGCAAGATGACATTGAAAGATAGAAAGAATTCAAACAGAACGTTCGGGAGAGTTGAACATTGAATTCTAAAAAAAAAAGAATAAAAAAAAGCTATGACATTTGAAATCTTTTTTTTTTTCCCTTTTCACGGAAGAGTGATGGTGTCGTTCCTTCTCTTACTCGTATAATTGCGACAATCATTACTGTGTCCCGGGAATTTGAAAATTCCATAAATTCATTTTCTTTTTTCGGTCCGAATTTAGAACAACTCATACTCTCTTTTTTTTCCAATTTTTGTTAGTAAATAAACTCAGCTTTAAAAAGGAGAGGATATTTTTCACCTTTAAGATCATTCCTCTGCTGTGAACTGAGAGACATTGTGAGGTACTATCGGAAGTATCGCGCACGCATCTTGTCGTCTTCTTGCCCAATGTAACGAACTGAAGATTTTCTTTGATTGCGGTGCTGGCGGTGGTGGTAGTGGTAGAATGGGGGGGGGGGGCAGGTTGGAGGCAGCCCACGATCATCAAAATACTCTCTACTAGCGGTGTTGTGAATGAATGCCTCTCCCAAAGACCCTGTCCAAGCCTTTCCAACCTAACAAGGCGTAATGGTCACTCGCATTCGGAGAGAACAAACACGTGTGACTTTCTGCAACTATACGTTCTCTTCGCCTCGCGTTACAGGCACGCGTGCTGACTGGGCCTCCCTTCCCGTATATCTTCAACGTCGCGTCTGATAATGACTTCTAGGTTCAAAATACACCGACATGATGGTCCTCACTCCTCGAAGGTCAAGGGAGAATAATGGAGTTTGTCGAAGAGGATTTTTCGCCAGATGCCGACCCTCTAATTGCGAGACGGCCAATATTTGCCGTTGGTGATTAACAAGTGCCGGAGAATCGTTGCACTTTCGGTCAGCCGACGGAAGACGACATGCATGCAGGGTGTTTGGTGTGGAAACTGATTTTCGATTTTCTGGAAATGCTTGCGAGCTGCGATTCGGGTGTCTACTCGAAACATGCAAACTCTCTTTGTGACACCGACGCACACACTCACAGATATACACACCAACATCCACACATACCATCCCACATAGGCATGAAAAGAAGAAAGCACAAACACACAAAGTTTGATTATGTGCATAACTTTTCATTTTTTCCAAACACAAAGTGATGTCAGCAGTTTTGGTGTCAGACATTTTTGGAACACTTACATCTACGGTTCTGATGTCACCTTAAGCACGCAAATCCCACTGTGCCACCGACACCGATGCAAACGCGAAAAACAAAACCCCCCAAAATAAAGTATGAACACCGACACCTGGCAATGCAGGTTAAATGATGACAACCATTAACGATATCAAGTTAGCTGTCGACAATTGCGGTCATTTTATCCTCAGGATATATAATCTGACACCTCGCCATAGATCAAAATGCAGATACCGAGAAAGACAGAAATACTCGCCTAGCTGACAACACATGGAGGGCATACTTTACTGTGCTCCTCGATCAGAGGTACTATCACGCGCATGCGTACTGGATGGAGAGTACTTTCCTTTAATAGCATCCGACGCCACAATGCACAACCGATACATTGGCCCATTGACTATTAAGGGCCAGATACTGTAGATACCAACACACACATACAGACAGTCATACGCACGGACACAGCTGTTATTGTCACAGATACTAATACAGGTCTTGTATGGTGGAAGAAATGACAAATCACATTTTGATTTTTGTTCTTTAATGAGGCTGAAAGCGCCAAAAATAGTATTTTGTAGCTACTTCTTTGACTGTATTAAGTGTTTTGGAAAACAAATCGACATGATTTTGCATTTCTTTTCGCAGAAAGAAGCAGGTGATCCCTAAATTTGTAACCAAATTGGTGAATATTGTCTCTGTTAGTTTTGAGTAGATTACGCCTCTGACAGAAAATTTAACAATTTCAGATTAGGATAATAATATGGTAATGGGAAGTAACCAAAAACAGTCTGTATATCTTATAAGAAAGCCAGTGACTGTGCGCATTTCGGGTGATGTTTGTTATTCCGAATGTTCGACAATCCGAAAATGACATAAGGTTCGTTATTCAGACATGTCAGATGGTTCGGTATTCTGAAAAATACAAATTCCCTATAGCTAGGTGCTCGTTAATCCGAATATTAGTGAGGTTCGTTTTTCGATGGTTTATTATTCTGAAAATGAAACATAATTCATTATTATGAAGGTTTATTAATCGAGAAATGAAATAAGGTTCGTTAATCCGAAAATGGGGGAAAATGCGTGCAAATGAACATTCGGAATTACGAACATTATTTCGTTTGGGATTAACGAACCTTCGGAATAACGAGACCATTTTTTTTTTTCTAATCAACCAATTCTTCGGACTTACGAACATTATTCACTTTCGGATGAACGCACCTTCGAAATGACGAGCCTCATTTCAATTTTTTGGATCAACGAACCTTTGGAATAACAAACTGTAACAAATATTGCTTTGTTTGTTATAAAGGTTGTAAATCTTGCCTCCCTGAAAGACTACAAAAGGATATAAATGCCCACAACCGGGGCCCACGCATAGCGTAACCATTTTTAGAACGGCTTAGGGCACCGTGACAGACATTGTGAAGGGGGGGGGGGGGGATAGAGATGGCACATGAAAGGATAAATGGCTAAGGGGATGTGACCTCGTTTTATTTTGAGTCAAGACGACACACTAGCACCCTTCTTGCATGTCTTGAATGAATCAGAAATGAGAATAAGGAAGCATGATGAAATACAACCTTCAATCATACACTTTTAGAAAACCATGTGCATTTATCATTTACACTTTTTGACCCAGTAAAATAACAGAGAAAGGGGAGAAATGGGCTTTCATATCGTCATTGATGTTGAGTGAATATGCGAGTCTACATTCATGAGTTTTGTCAGGGGCCCGTAGAGAGGGTGATATCGCTTGTCGACTGACGATGAAAGACGTCGAAAATGATGTATGCATGCTTCCGTTGGATGAGGGGCAAAGAAGGGAACGGTAGAGGGGCTGGATGATGTTGGGATGGGGAGGGGGGGGGGGGAGGTGGGAGGAGGGGAGAAGTGGTGATACTGATTGTATGAAGACGGAGGAAAGTTAGGTTACAAAATTGGCGCCCCGAAGGGTGTTGACACGCCCCCGAGACAATGCGTGAGGGGCCGGAAGCTCATCGGCCCTCGACAGAGCCACTCACCTTTCGAGTGGTCTGTACATTATCGCGATTCGGCGCCGAGTCTCCGCATCTCGCCCACGTGATACATCGATACGCAGGGCACAAAGGAAGAGAGAGAGAGAAAGGGAGAACATCCAGCTAACATTACTTCCGTATTTCATTTTTGTTCCTACCCGTTCTCCCATTCGCAGAAAAAGAAAGAAAAACAAATGCAACCATCACAGCAATTTAACACAAATCAACAGATGCATTTTCCACAAATCCATAAACATAATTTATATATAGGCCTACCTGTTTTTGTCATGGTGTAGGTATAGAACACGCGCAAAGTCACATTCACTATATATATTTATATATATATATATATATATATATATATATATATATATATATATATATATATACATATATATATATCACGTTCAAACATCTAGTTTGAATTTTACACTGTACCTAAAGGTGTGGGATGCTTTGTTCAAATAAGCAATTAAATTTAATAGTTCTTTATCTCATTTTGCTTCTCTCTCTTTTCTCCCAAGCGCTCCATTTCAATACTCTTGGCAATTTCTCATACCCAGAGTCAACATAGCCTGCGGGCGACAATAGGTTGACTCTCTGTGTATATGGCCAAAGGGGTATCTATAAATATCGCCTGTTGGCATTTAACCCGATATGCCCTTGACTCCTTTCCTATTGATGTTTTTCTTTGCACTTCTTAAAGGGAGATACGCTGAATCCACATCTTAATCCGCATCGACCTCACGATTCTTTTATTCAGTGTGTATGAGAAAGCACATAATGAACATCAACGACTGACCGCATATAATACTCTTATGGAAGGACACTGGCGATTTCTCGGTTGTATATCATTTCATTTTTCTGTCCTTTTTTGTTTGTTTTATAAAACCAGCATATACCCCAAACCAACAAGTATAGCATTCTTCGTGTGTGGGAAGAGCGCGAGTTTACACAGTATTTAATCGGAATCATAATTCTTTGTCGGCTGGAGATATTTCTCGAAATGATCTCAAAATGTCTTAATGTAGACAGCTATACGTAAAACAACAGCAACAACCTAATCAATGGCTGTCTCTCAGTCTGTTTTTTTTCCCTAATTGATATAGATCGGATGGTTGTGTATTTAGCTACTCACTCTATTTCAGCTTAGACCTTGCTTTTTTTTTTCTTTAATGTCAAAAACGCCGTATAAAAGTTAACTGCTTGCAATCGCTAACTTCTGTACCGAAGTGATAACGGTTAGTGCTACTCTATAACTACAAACCTTGTTGGGTGGTTTGAATATAGTTTTCATGAATTGCAAAAGAAGAGAAGAAGTTGTGATTGTGTTAAAACAGCAAAAAACAGAACAAAACAGACAGCGGCAAAAAAAAAAAAATGCATATACTGGTAGTACATCTGAAGAAAATATTATAGCTGAAATAAATCTATACGAGAACCCGTTTCTTCAACCTTTCCCACTACATCCTATATAGCCTGCAGTGTCATGTTCTGATGTCTTCAGGCTTGTTCAGAGAAATCGATTAATAATGATGAAAACAGACAAATTGAAGAAACAATATAAACGAGAACATCAATTTCCATCCGATTTCAATAAAGTGGCTGAACTTAATTTTCACAAGTTTCAGCTATGAATGACGTCTGGTTAGACATCCTATTCCTCATGGGTTGAAATTTCTAGGTTTTTCAGTATTTGGCATCCTGTTTGCATTTTCTTATCTTCGTTTATATAATCTACTTTTTTTTCGAATTTTCTAATTTTAGCGACTTTCAGAAATTTAGATAAGCTGTATTAAGGAAGCTTGTATTATTTTCTTAAGCGTTGTTTCCTTTTTTCTCATAGTTCTAGGACTTTGTTAGAAAGGAAATCCATCAGCATTGTACGAGAACATTAAAGTCCCTTCTTTCTTCGTTTCTATCATGTACCGACAATTTTCCGTCTTTTTTCACACTTTCCATTACCTTAATTCAATTTTTCCTCTCCTGCGGGCATACATGACATGTGTAGGTTTTTCGTTTTTGTTTTTTTTTCGTCTCCGTGTATGAGTGTTAGAGTGTATGTGTGTAGTGGAAAATTTAATAAACCAGCGTTTGTAATCAACAAGATTGCGTGAAAATATTACTTCGTTCAGGAATGTCTGAGAATGAAAATATCTGAATAAAACGTCATGCTTTGCTCTGTTTTGTTTAGTGATGTCGTATTGGTTCCACAGACTTCGTCATCTAAGAATAGCTTACCTTAACCCTAACCCAACTGGTTCCTTGTCTTCTATAAAAGGATTATCTCTTGTTATTAATCCTTTTTTTTAATTGCCGTAAACGATAGCAATCCAGCTGAAGCGCTCATCACGAAAACAATAAGAGCAATGCAAGGCTTCAATGTAACTATTTATTTTAATATTGTTACGTAATTAATGAAACCTTGAACGTGCACTCCCCAACGAAACTATCAATAATAAACGCCGTTGCTCAGAGAGCTGGGAGTTGTGTTTTGTGTGAGTATGAAATTTTATTTATTTATTTTTTGTCTCTGGTATTTCAAAATATTTCCTTGTATGTCATAATTCTCCATGATATTTAAGATACTCATTTGTATTTCTTTATACCCCCTGACATTATACTAACACTTCCTGGTATTTCATACACGCCTTTGTAATTTCAGTAGCTTAGCTGCAGTCACTAAAGAAATTTTGCGATGAGCTCTTTGTAGACAGCGATAAAAGAGTCTAGAAAACAGTGACCAAGACAACCCGGAACAAATTCGTCCTTGCTCCAGTACCATCGTAGGTCGAGGTAGACACCCTATATGTCATAGCTTGTGAAAATGGATAACGTTTTGACGATTATTATATTTTATCATGAAAAAGTCTATAGTCAACTGCCGTCTAGTCTTTTACGCACGTGTGTGTGTTTGTTTAGGTGTGTTGCGTGAAAGACTGACACGGGGTACATTTCCCGACAATCGATAAATTCATTTTTGTCTTCTTTAGTTGACTGGACCACGGATTCTCATTCTTGAGGTTGCTGGTTCGAGCCCACTGACAGCAGTGGTTGTGTCCTTAAGGCAACAACAATAAAAATAGTGTATCCTCTTTGACAAATCCTTCAGAGAGGAACAAAGCCGTCAAGCCCGTGGTAGACTGCTCATACACAAATTAAGTGGTTCATTTTTACTGGACACGTTGAATATTCAAATCGAAACACAGGAAAGGCATCTATCGTAACGTTTTGAAATGTTGGTCAAATGAGAAAGAAAAAAAAATGCATCATGTTCGAGTATATCATGAGATGTCTGATGCAAACTTTAAACAGTGTATGAAAAGTATAATGTATAATAATGGACAAAGTATAATGACGGACTTATACTATCGTCCACTGATCGTATCCTATGCAAATCAGAGGGTAAAAAAAAGGGCAGCCTCAAGCTACATTGACGTGACGAGTGAATAATCATGATCTCATTACATTGAGCGCTATTCTAACAAAGCTCTAATATAATGTGGTTACCCGATTACATCTTAGTATTTCAACTGAAGTAGTAATCGTAATTCGCTTTTATATTCAAGTTTTTGAGAACTACTCAACATTTCTTTTTTCGAGTTGGAACAATATGTGTATATGCTGGTGTTATTAATCAATTTGTTTTTATGCTTTTGAAATGGAAAAAAATAGCCTGTGAACTAATGTCAAGTGTCCTAGAAAGGTTTAGATGGCCCATGGAATCGATCTCTTTGATCGAGCGCAATCATGGTGAAGAAAGAAAAATGACAAACATGACAAAACATTTTTATCAAGCTACACGCACAGTTTTACAACATTCTCAAACATTACAAAAGGTAGGCATAAGGTGTATAAAGAAATTAGGGTGAGAGGGAGAGAGAGACAAAAACGACGTGATATCGTAAGGAAACTTCATTTTGCATACATCACGAATTCTGGCCAAGAAGCTTCTTCGGCTACAGCTAGAATGTGTGATGTACGTGCTCGCACCCGCCCCAGAGGACATTGTGCGGTCATTTGAGAAAATAGCTCCCGGCGCACCCCGGTCAGAAGACACTGTCGATTATGTCATAGAGATGGGGCAAGCTATAAATTTGTCAGCGGACCAGGCGAACAAAATATGACCTAGCGGAAGAAAGATGGAAAGTCCCGCCGATAAGACGTCGCTCGAAATTCTTAACTCCTGGCCAGATAGCGAAGTCTTTTCCTTAATATATTACGGCTTAGATCTGATCTCACTACACGTTCTTAAAGCTATTATGTTTTAGCACAGCTCTAGTCCACAGGGTGAGATTTTCAACGGAGATAACAAAAAAAAAAATGAAGTATGATATTGAAATCATATAGCCGGATAGATGTGCTCATTTACAAACACATGTGAACTTCCCAACTACATAATGATAACAAGGTGTAAAATAAAGGAGGCAAGTTAGAAGTCACTTACTATTAACTGATTGCCCTCTGACATTCTACGTGGCAGAAACTCTGTCTGTAACTGAAGGGCATATTATCAAATCAAAGCATAAATTAGTTTTAACAAATATGTCCATAAATCTCACATAGCCATATATATATATATATATATATATATATATATATATATTCTGTAATATATGTGTGTATATATACATAAACATATATCAATTAGAGAAAGAGAGAGAAAGAGAAAAGAATAAGAAGACGACGAAAAATAGAGGGATTATGTCACAGACTAAATGAAAACTTAAAATTTCCTTAAACCTTGTGATGTAGAGTTCCGTAACAAGTCTTTCAAAGTTTGGTATACGCAACCAATTCTTCTTCTTCGAGTGATTTCTGTTCCTTTGAGAGAGAAAAACAGGACAGGATATTATAGCTATATATACTCATCTTCCTCCTAAATCCCAGAACGCCCAAGATGATGATTATCTGGATGATATAATTATTTGATATTGTCGTTTTCATATCCACCCCACCCTCCCGACATTCTCTTCCTTCATAATAGTATATATTTTCACTTACATACATATATATATATATATATATATATATATATATATATATATATATACATATATATATATATATATATATATATATATATATATATATATATATATATATATATATATATATATATATATACCGTATGTCCCAAAAAGAAATTACAACGAGACTTTCTGTAACGTCGCCCTTAAAGATAGTGAATACATCAAAATGCAATTTTAAGGTATGAAACTATAACTCATAACCGACATCTTACAGAAAACCCCATCCGATAGTGGTCATAGAGAAATGGGGAGTTCTGTAGAGCATGTCAGGAATCCCTTCCCTTCAAGTTTAGCTTAGTCCATTGTGTTGTGTATACCAAGAACATCCAAGTGCTAAACTTGGAAGAGATGGATCCATGACATACTTTAAAACAATCTGCATTTCTTTGTGACCACTAAACCACATCGAACAGGGTTTTCTGCAAGATGTAGGTAAGAAATCATATTATTTTCATACCCTGAAATAGCATTAAGATTGCTCAATTATTTTGAAAGTTATCAATGCGAAATCCGATCATGTATATATATATATTTTTTTTTTTTTTTTTGGGGGGGGGGACATACTGTATTTAATTTAACCCACGGCTATTTTTCAGGTTATTTCCTTTGAGATGTTATCAAATTAAGGGGGTTAGGCTATAAAGAGTTTCCATATATAAGTGGACTGCGGTTTTATATTCACCTGAGACAGAGCAGTGTGATACTGAGTGTAACATATCTCAGATCCGCCCCTCCCCTTCTCAACAACAACAACAACAACAACAACAACAACAACAACAACGACAACAACGACAACAGCAGCAGCAGCAGCAACAACAAAGAGGAACTGTGATATAGGTTTCGCTCGTGTAGATATCTCGAACAACTCAATTTTTCAATTTCAATTTCAATTCGTTTATTTCCATTTCAATCACAATAAAAACAACATGACGCATTCGGTGTTACAGATGAACATAAAGAACAATGACATGTAAAAGAAACCACAACAACAACATCAGAATTACAGTCATGATATTGTTCCAGATTACAAAAGGCAACAAGTAAAATGGAAAATGGTGTACACATAAAAAGCCAATTAGGCCTGTAGGCGCGCATACACCGTTGTTACAAATCATGTAGAATTGGAATCAAAGTTGTTTTCACAAATCATAAATCAGTTTTATACAGAAGATACACAAAAGAACATCAGACAAAAAAAAAACAAAAAAAAACAACGAAATGAACATAGAAAGAATTGTTAGATACATCAATGCAATCTTAATAAAAAGATAAAATATGTCTTTTATACTGCTTCTTAAAAAAATTATTATGTTGCTTATTATAATTATCTGGGTTAATTGCATTCCAAAAAACTGGTCCTGCATGACGAAGAGTTTGTTTTAATTTCGTACTAGGACATTTCCATTGATGAACTTTATTGCAGCTCCGTGTGTTATGAGTGTGTATATTTGAATTTAATGTGAACATGATATCATTCATAATGTAAGGAGAGAGTGTATCTGTGTGGAAGCGTTGCATCAAAGAAATTATTTGAAGTTTATTTATATCGTGCAGCTTAAGTGTATTCAATCGTTTAAATAACTGAGAAGTGTGAGCTAAATGTGGAGATTTTGTAACATTACGAATTGCTTTCTTTTGTAATTTAGATAACTTATCAAGTCTGGAATTAAAAGTGTTTCCCCATACGACATTACAATACAGCAAATGAGGTAATATAAAAGAATTGTAAAGAGAAAATAAAACAAAAGATGGCAATTCAAACTTCAAACGATTTAAAACAACAGCAATAAAGAGGAACTGTGAATGTATAGGTTTCGCTCACATAGATATCTCCAAGAATTTATGATGTAGTGTGGGCGATGTGGGCGAGAGTGTCAAGTTCTGTTGTTGTTGTTTTTTTTTTTAACGGTATACCGCACCCGTGTCATTTACAACCTCTGTGGGATTATATATAGAACACATCGAAGTCAACGGGTTAACACGTGAATGTGTTGTTGAGGTTACAAGAACAGACTTTCCTTTTTCGAACAAAAAAAAAATAATAAGTGGTGAGATATTGATAAAATCACACCTTTTTTGTAAATTTTCACTTCTAAGGAATAAATAGTAAATAAAGTTCTATGACTGCTGTATGGCACTAGGAGAATTTTGTTTTTAGTTTAATAAGAAAGCAACTTCCTTTTGAATTTTGGTCGTATTTGATTCATTAAAGGTTCTAATCAACTTTTGCTACTATTGGTAGGAGTGATAGTATATAGAGTTGAGGTAAAGTTGACATGAATCCGTAAATTGATTTCACTCCGTGCGCACTCCCAATGGTACAGCACACGACTAAGGAGAGCAACGCGTCGGACAGAAAGAGTTTGGATCGTCAACCCGCGACTTCCCATGTATTCTTTCCGAATTAATTTCAAATAACCCGTGTTACTGAGGTTAACTTGGCCTAACGAACCATCAGAACCACCAAAAATACCCAGACTCTCAATCTCTATTATCTTGTCGAACTCTTTATTTACATATTCCTATAAAGTGCCCAGAAATGATAGTACAATGCACATGTATCTATGACACCCGTTATTTCCATAACATCGTAAATAACGATTATGGGCATTTCAACATCTCGAAGGGAAAAGGGTGAAGCAAAAATACTGTAGATATTTTTGGGGAGCTCTGTCGCACGACAAGCACCCCTAAGGACATGTTAGAAGGTGTTGATGAGTTATGTTTCTGATAGATGTCAATCCTTGGGTGCGTTCGAGCGCTCTCCTATAAAGCGAACTGTACCGTACCGTACCCGCGCCAGAGGAGCGCTCGAACGCTCCTAAAGTGTACAGTACCGTACTGTACCGAGCCAAAAGTGGACCACTTCCCGATGTGCTCCAAAAGCGTACCAAAAGCGTACCAAAAGTTCGCTGTAAAGCATGTGCCTATCATGCGCATACGTCACAATGCAAAAACACCATTCTCTTTGTTCGGGACAGCTGTAAGTAGTTCAAACGCCAGGTGGATGACATTCTTGCTACAAAAATGCGTGACCTTTTCTAAAAATAACTCGCGAGGTACGCTTTCTCAACAGAGCGCTCGAACGCTTCAAATCTAGCACAGTTCGGTACGGTACGCTTTGGGTAAGTTTGCTTTGGTTCGCTTTAGAGCGATTTATAAAATGGGTTCAAGAATGTAGCCAATAGGAAGCGTTGAAATGAGTCACGTGTGCTTTGGTTATTCTAATCCCATAGCACGCACTGCGTGTTAAATCCACCGTGGTTTCGGTGGGTTAAATCCTATTGCCAATCGTCTGTGCGCGCGGCGGCTCCTTTGAATTGCATGCATACATACAGTACGCGCTGTCAATCCTGTAAACAACTTCTAGTTCGGGCTGCCGGCCGGCCGGCCTTCTTCCCTTGTGCATAACATGTGTGGCGTACCTGACGTACACTTTGTACAGTACAGTAGACCAAGCGTTGTGGGACCGGACGCGTACATGGAGTCACTTTGAAGGGCAAATCCAACGATTTAGCAGGTTAATTCTCACGCCGTTTTCAGAGTATGTTGTCTAGTAGGCCTATATGAGGAGTCTATATCAAGTCTTTAAGGTAAAGGGTGCATATTCTATGTAAAATAAGTAAGTTTTCATGCGGGAACGTAAGTGTCCGGAAACCCAACCCCCATCATACTTATACTGTATGTGCGGGATTTCCGAGTGCGACGTGCGTAAATGTTTGGGACGAACATCTTCGGACGTCTTGTCCCACAAAGGTACGTGAAAAACGCTGGAAAATGCTGTTAGTTTTCGAATTTTCGACCCATTTTATAAAACAAATGATGCACAGGATTATTTCGTGGCGTTAGTGGAGGCGTAGCTCACTCTCGGGTATTTACAATGTAGTGCAACATGCATTCGGCTTCGCCTCGTGCATGTTTCACAATTGTAAATACCCTCGAGTGCACTATACGCCTCCACTAACGCACTCTATCCTGTGCATCATTTTGTTTACGAACGCACCCCTTATCGTTACAAGTGCTGCTTTAATACCGACGCCAGTTTCAGGGTCCGCTGTTGTGTTTAGTTGGGTCTTTCTCGTCTTGTTCTATTTCCGCAACATCTCATACTATACTGCAGTGGTTGAAAGAGGCAAGGAGTCTAATATTTCTACACTCTGTGTGAAATTATTATGTTTCATTCACCAAGGCACTAACATTCACCTTTGAATACATTGGATTTGCTTTGTGCCTGATATTACCACTAACTTAAAGTTAGAATAAGAGTATAAGATGAATTCAAAATGATTAACATGACGCGAAAGGATTAACGTATGTTACGGAGGTTAACTTGGCCTAACGAACCATCACAACCACCAAAAATACCCAGACTCTCGAACGAGGTGTTTGGTCGATCTCGGTCATCTTGTCGAACTCTTTATTTACATATTCCTCCGCGGAACAATAAAGTGCCCACAAATGATAGTACAATGCACATGTATCCATAACTCGTATAAAAAGACTGGATTGAAATCAATCATTGTTGTCGTTATAGTCTTTTAGGGTAGAGATGAGGGACGGGCGGGAAAGTTTTACTCTCCTTCGGGGTATATGGAATAAGAACTTTTATATCAATAGCATGGAAAGTTGGACATTTGAAAGTTCTGATCATTAGAAATCATTATTGAGAGATGCTATCCTGTGGTTGGAAGCCTTCGCAAATGATCTTTTCAACAAACTTTGAAGATTTTCTTTGGTCAAGCGATGGTCAAGAAACGCTCAGCTGGCCCGACAACCTGGTGAGCAATGGTTGCAAAAGACAGTGATTAGTGTGTGTGTGTGTGTGTGTGTGTGTGTCTTTTCTTCGAGGTTTATAAATCATGTGGCTGTGTCTTAGGGAGGATATTATCAGAAGTCACATCGATGGGTCTATGAAAGGCTTGCATTCAAAAAAAAAAAGGCATGGCGTTTAAAACATCATAGAACAGAGACAAAAAAAAAATGTACGTTTTCGGGACTCTCTTTACTAGTTGCTCCACTAACAACGGGAAATATAACACCGACAAAATTGCACATGATGAAAGATTTAACAAGATTCTGTTCAAACATTGTTTCCGAATCAAATGCAAAGGATCAAACGTCCTTCTTCACGACAATCTTCCCTTGACCATATAAGTTTTTTTTTTTTATATTCATTGAAGTGCTGAACTAGAACTAGGAGTTTACAGCGACTCATTTCTATTTTTGATTTTTGACTATATAGCGTCAAGGATACAGAGCTTTTTTATTTTGAGTGTCATCGAAGAGACTGTTCTACGATTTGTCTCAAAATGAAAGAAACAACAAGTTTAAGTTCCCTACCTAAGCTGTTCGTATTTGTTTTATTTTGTACTAAAAATATGTGATGATATACCGTTTGTCATAAATGACTTGTACAAAATCATATCTGATGTAACGGAATTAAGCAGAAATAAATAAATTCAAATCAAATCAAAACAACATCAAAAAACAAACCTCAAGTAATCTTTCTGCCCTGCCCTTCTAGGGTAAGTGATACTATTGCAGGCAAAGTTAGGGCGCCTTATTACCCATCTGCGGTTGAGCAATTCGTCGATATTCCAAGCACTGCTCGGCGGGCCCCGGCCCGGTCGATGGCACCTGTTACTTGATTTCCCTTTGTCGGTTCTATGCCAACGCATTCGCATTTCTTTTCTTTTTGTCTCTGGTATGCCGAAGGCTGACACAGGCAACTACATTAGCGAAACATTATGGTTGATGTTTGCCGACAGCGGTTAATTATACCGCGGATGTAGCCGGTCTACGATGTGTCAAGGGTGCTAAATCAAGGAGGATTTTTACCTACTTTAGATTCGGCTGTCATGATGTGGAGCATGCCGACTTTGGAATGAGTTGAGCACTCAACTCGAAAGGAAAATTGTAAAGATAAAAGAAGAAGAGGATGAGAAGAAGAAGACGAAGACAAAGTAAGAGTAGTTTCTTTCCTTAAACTTGTACAGAGACGCAATGAACTCTGCTTCAGCTTAACAACTCCTCGGATTTAAAGAGAAAATTTCATCCCTACGAATGACTCAGATAAAGGACTTATTGAAGGGTTACTACTCGAGGCAACTTCATACCAATTTTGCTCCCCCTTCACCCGCGTACGAGGAATGAAAATAATGCTTAAATTATAATAATAATGCATGTTCACTTGAAGTTATTCAACAGGTGTAATGCATGTATTTAATTGGATGATAATCAGGTATTGCTATTCAACACAAGTACACAATTCTCCTTGAAACCCACCACCCCCCCCCCCAAAAAAAAAAAAACAACACCAACAACCCCGAACACACACACATGTAGCTTTGTAGTCTGTACTTAGCGCTCTTACGACAATAAAGAGTATCCAGTGTGATTAACCCAACTTGGGCATGCAATAACGTATTCCTACACAGCACACACACACACACACACACACACACACACACACACACACACACACGCGCGCGCACACACACACACACACACTCACACACGCGCGCACACACACAAAATCCACCACACGCTTCAGGCGCCCTATACCTCTTAATTCTATTGCTATACTTGATAATGACTACATAATAGAAAGGGCTTTTTACACTTGTAAATTTTTGCTTAGCCCCGGACTATCGGTGGGGCTAAGGGGGGGCCTTAGCCCCACCGATAGTACGGGACTATCCTTAGCCCACTTTCTGTTTACACTCGTTTTTGCCAAAGTGGGCTAGCCCCACCGATAGTACGGTACTATCTGGCCCTGCAAAATAGCAGGGGTTAGCACCGCAATTGCGGTGCTAGCACCGCAATTGCGGTGCCAAGCAAGTGAGTGTAAACAGAACGAAAAAATAATCCTGGGCTAAGCGACGGAGACGAAGTGCGACCCTCACTGACCAATCAGAAACGAGGTAATCAAGTGCTGCCGGTGCGTGCGTGTACGTGTACAGTACACAGCGTAATTATGAATATTCATGTGGTTTGGAAAGTCCGGGGCTAAGAAAGACGAGTGTAAAAAGGTCAGTTTTCTCCTTAGCCCCGGACAAGAGATAGTACGGGACTAATTGGCGAGTGTAAAAAGCTGAAAAAATTGGTACGGGACTAACGATAGTCCTGGGTCAGAGAAAGTCCGGGATTAAGAAACACAAGTGTAAAAAGCCCTGAAGAGTGACAGCTCAAACGGGTGAATGACCTCTGAAACTAGCCCAGAACATTGTTTTCCTTCTTTTTAACATTCATTGTGTTATTCATGACATCTTGCTGTTTGACACAGCGAAAAAATGAAATTCACACTTCAGAGTAGTGTTTCAGTCGACAATAATCATTGTAGAGATTAAATAGTAAACCAAAAGTGAGTCTTTGATCTTGATAAAGGCTTAAAAATACACCGCAGCCTGTGGACGTTCTTTGTTTTGGGAGGTTTCTATTCCCTTTCTAGACAGTCACACGAGATAAATCAAGACCGGCAAGTTTACATATTATCAGATTTCTTCGCCTTTTTGTCGCATACACATTGCTCGAGGAACTGCGGCGGTCGTTCTTTTGAGTGACTGTTTGCCACGCACATTTTCCCCTGTTAGAAACAGGAGTTCTTTAGGGTACAATTATTGACTGATAATTCCCTTCTTGATAATTATGTTAACATTTATTTGTTTGATTGTTGTTGTTTTTTTCTCTAACGTAGGATGTGAGAGGCAAGAGGTAAATCTTGACATTACATTTAAACTTCGGTAATGCTAGCATGATACACAAGTGTATTAGTTATGCCAGTAACAGTGTCCACGGTGAAAACACAGTCTCCACGGTGTCTTCATAGTGAGTTGTATGATGTACATAATAAATGTTTATATGACTGGTTAGAGGTTGGAGTGTGTGTCGCAGTAAATCCATGCGAAACATTCTTCAAAGGATACAAATCTGTTGGTTCATTTTGCCGCTTTAAGTATCTATGGCTTCTTTGTAACTATCCTTTAATAATGAAGAGGCGATATAATCGCGATTCCGCAAAACAGCATGAATTCGTTAACACATGAACTCGAGAGGTTGTTGCGGCTAAGTGAATAAGACCGCCGACCTTCAAGAGGCAGTTACTCGGTTCGAATACTCCTGCAAAGCGATGGATTGACCATAGGCAATGGTACTGCATTATGTTTGCCAAGTCCCTCATGTTGTCGTGTTGGTGTTATATTATAGCTTATGTGCGTATGATTGCTTTTTTGTGTTAAACTTAAAAAAAAAAAAATCCAAGCTTAATCTGAAATTCAGAAATGTATACAGTGCAGCTTACCTAATGTAACAACAGTTATAGCTGAAAATGAGAAGTTAGGCTTATAAACGTATCACTAGTGTTGCATGTCTTTTTCTATGAAATGTAAAAGCCAGTGTGTTTTATTTTGTTACGCTCTTAAGAAAAAAAAAAATAAAGTCGTGTTGATTACATGCGCACTTCACAATCAAAATGATATGTCGCTCTGTGACGAGCAGAGACCGTTTATTAGTCATTTTCTATATACAGACAGATGAAAAAGAGACAGAGACAGACAGACAGACAGACAGGCAGAGAGAGAGAGAAAAAGAGCTGAATTAAGCGCAGTGAAAGTTACTAACTTCACATCTACATTTGATAGGTACTACTCTGTAGCATCGCAATCCCCCCTGCATTAAATCAAATCCATCATTTGGAACCACTAATCCTGTGGGGAAAACAAAGAGGGAAACATACGAGCGTTGATATTAACGAAAAAAAAAAAAAACAACCTGACAGCTATGCAACAAAGTCTGTCTTATTACTTTGTTCATCCAAAGCAATCATGCGTACGTCATACGTGTCTGTGGCTGGAGACAGCCGGCGATTTGGAACGAAATCTCGTCCGGATGGAAATGGAGGAGAACCACATGAGAGAATAATAAGGCGCGAGTTCCGGTCATTTTTTTTTTTGAAACCTATCGTGCGGATTCGCGAATGTGAGTGTACGTTTGTGTGTATGGTGGTTTTTTTTTTTCTTTTTGAACAAGCTACACCTCATGAGAACAACTCGGTACAATCTATGGCTTTATCCGTGAGGTTTATAGGGTACAGCGACCAAGTTTTGTTGGGTTCACAGAATGATACAGAGAGCAAAGATGTGCCTCACAGACCAACACGCATTTAAATTGCATATAGTGCGTGTGTGTGCGTGTGTGTGTGTGTGTGTGTGTGTGTGTGTGTGTGTGTGTGTGTTTGTGCTAATAAAGCATAACAGCAAAATTGTGACTGTCTCTGTGTTATCTTTCTTTATCATTATAGCTGTTGCGGTTTCCTCAAAAAGGAGGACGAGGTTACTGTTTGGAGGAAATATTTCCTCTCTATTCTCTCCATATTGATGGCCTCACAAAAACATCACCAGGACGTTTATGCTCGACATTATTGAGGCAGACAGGTGGACTTGGCAATTAAACATGATCATACGATCAACGACGGATTTTAATGACTGTCGCGTGAGCGATACGGTGGTATGACATTTTCTTTTTCTTTCTTTTTTTATAGATATTTGAAAGGGATTAACTAAAGCTTCAACGAAGCAACACAATATACCCGATGCACAAATACATACACAGATACACGCACGCACGCCATTACATACACACACGCACATGCACAAAACAATCGCCATGTATCAAACGCGTGCACCCTGCACTGCATTCTATTATAATCACTATGCAATCCTTGAGTAAAGTAACTGATAACAGCAGCAAATCAGGTTTCTCATACGTTCCACATTGTTTTAGTGTGGAACATCAGCAAAATGATAGCCATACCAGCATAACTAGGCTCTGTCAGTTTGGTCAAGAAATTCTGCTGCAAATACACATGAACTCTTTCATTGGCACTTCCCATTATATTATTTTCTGCAAAAGGTCGATTAATCCGGAGATCCTGGAAATTTACCCAAAGAAGATTATCTTAGTTTCCAGAAACCAATGCTCAAAATGATTCAGCCTTCCGAAATACTGTTCCCTTTTCAATGTTCTTTATTTTAATTTCTTTGTACGATAGTTCAATGGTCCTTAAAATCATATCAAATGATTACATTCTATGACAGTTATTCCTTTTTAAGGTCTAGGGTGTCGATGGAACAGGCGAATTAAATATCAACTAAACAAGCACAAATCATTGAAACAATAGAAAAAAACTACAAATTTCATTCTCACACATTTTAAACACTCATACACACACACACACACACCATTTTATACACATTCACATAGGAAAATAAATCAAATGCAGGTGTTAGTTTTGATATATCAGCGATCGGATCTGAAACTAGAACGACGAACATTCGAACAAAAACCCTACAAACTCCCTTCTCACACACTTTAAACACAAACACACAAACACACACACACCGTTACGTGCACATTCACATACAAAAATGTGAAAATCAACTGCTGGTGTTAGTTTTGATATATCAAAGATCGGATCTGAAACTGGAACGACGAACATTCGAACAAAAACCCTACAAACTCCCTTCTCACATACTTTAAACACAAACACACACACACACACACACACACACACACACGCACACACACACCATTACCTACACATTCACATCCGACAAAAAAAAAAAAAAAAACCACTGCTGGTATTGGTTCTGATATATGAACGATCGGATCTGAAACTGGAACGACGAACATTCGAACAAAAACCGTACAAATTCCCTTCTCACACACTTTAAACGCACACACACACACACACACATGCAAGCACGCACACCATTACGCACACATTCTTATCCGACAAAACAAAAATCCACTGCTGGTGTTAGTTCTGATATATATCAAGGAGATATCTGATAACTCCTTGTATATATGAACGATCGGATCTGAAACTGGAACGACGAACATTCTTCGAGCTAAAAGTCAACAACGCGATGACAAGAGTGACCCAGTGTGTTCTTAATCATCCCCGCTCACCTCACTCAATGCCAGATATCTGGCGCGCAGCGTTCGCACGTACGACGATACGTCACATCATGACAACCCTAGACAAGGTTCATTAACCTATTTGGAGGCCACATCATGCTATCTCAAGAGAGAAGAGAGTATAGAGAAATGCCATTGCGTTAGCCCAAATTAGGAAAAGGGGTACAGGAAATAAAATGATAAAACAAAAAACAAGAAGAAAAAAAGACAGGGACAGGCACCTTTAAAACTATCCGCATTCGCGGAACGTTTGAAAATCATCAATGTGACGAAGCAAAATTTGGCCTGATAGATTCTTGTCGAAACAACCGGCATGGCAGTGCGGACACACGATGCAATTTCAGTAAGGATTGATTTCCGTCTAGATTGAAACCGGATGACGTCTCCCATACACGGCACACCGACACGTCTCCATGCAGAACTTCTGCCGAACAGATGGTCCACAGAGTCGTTACCAACGAATATTTTTGTTGATATTTGCAACTTTACTGCATGAAAATGCAGATACCAGGCAGTATTCTCGTGGATTCCTTTAAATTGTTTATGAATATTTTGTGTTATTTACATATTTATTCTACTGGAGAATTAAACTCAATTTTTATAATACGTATATATGTGTGGAGCTTAAACCAGTTATTGCTCTATTTCTTTTTGTTTCAGTCGGATGCCTACATAGTTTGTTCCTGCGTATATCATAGTACAGTGTACATGTAATTGCTTTAGGCCTTGCAGAACAGGTCTTGTGATAATTTTGTGTGTGGCGACCCTTGTCATTTAGAAGCAGATTCACTTTCTTGTGGGCTAAAATTACACTGAAGATAGCAAATTTCATCTCCAGAATTCTATCTGTGTTCCCCCACATCTATCTCATTAAAAGAAAAAGAAATATAATATATATATATATATATATATATATATATATATATATATATATATATATATATATATAGAGAGAGAGAGAGAGAGAGAGAGAGAGAGAGAGAGAGAAAGGGAGAGAGAGAGATAGAGAAAGTAGTCCACATGTTTGGTGCAATGATATAAAAAAAAAGCCGAAACCAACGGTTCATTTCGGCACACAGATTCTCGAGCGATTCGCTCTTTCTCAAGAATCAAAAACACTTGAGAAAGAGCGAATCGCTCGAAAATTTCTGTGCTGAAATAAACTGTTGGTAATGACAGCTTGAACGTGGTTTCTACTTTATTATCATTCTTATATACGTATAATTCCTTAATTTGGGCACCTTTTGCCCTATTCAAACATTTACTGCACCTCTTGAAAAGCTTTCGCATTACTTTTTGGGTATGATTCTAAATCTTCTCTCTCTTTGGTGAGATGCAAGTGAAAAACAATTCCCAATTCATTTTCCCTCAAGCTACTTGCTGCGTGTGTTTACTCTCCAGTGGAAATAATCATTCCCTGCCCACCCACCAAAACCTTTTTCCTTTATTCTCGCCCCACTTGCTCCACGTCTATACATTTGTGAAAGATTAGTTTTGAAAATAATGAGAGTATATATTGCCTCGTTTGTTCGAGAGAATGACGCTATCTTGTCCTTTTTTTTTTTTGTTCAGGCAAAGTTTATTGTCTTTATGCCCGACTTGATCGCAATGTACCTCGTTAAGGAAGCTTCTCGGCTTCGCCGTGGTGTGTAGCCAACAACCCCATTTGGGCACCCACTCTCCAGATCCCCCTGTGACGGAACGATGGATTTTGCTGTGTGTTTTGAATGCTGATGTGCAGTACATAAAACCATGTTTTCATTTCTCCCAGCTATTTTCGTCAGCGGCACCAAGTTTGACACGTTACCCATCATACCCCTCCGAGGTTTGAATTTCGTTGATTACTGGGTCATGCAAAAAAGAAAAGAAAAGAAAGGAAAATATTAGAGAAAAACACACACACACACACACACACACACACACACACACACACACACACACAGCGAGATATAGAGGGACAAGGAATGCAGCGGGATTGCCTATTCGCCCGCTACAGAACTCCCATGTCACATTAAAAACACGACACAGGGAATGATGAAAATTCCTTCGGGAAAGGGTTGCGTCGGGACATGGGAAGTCTTCCTATATTGTTTAAATAGCGATCAGGACGACAGAACGAATGCGGCCGGACGTCAAAACTCGAGGAAACAATAAATATGTAAGCGCAGACGTTATACCTTTTAGCAGCACCTGGTGTTCTGATTTATACCTTTGTTTTTTTGAAAGTTTTAATCCCTATAATGATATTGTAGCCGGAGGTGGACCGTTACGAGTTTTTCACCAGGAAGACATCAGGCTAAATGGTCGTATAAATCGTCATAACTCGTCAAAGTAGCCGTCTCAATGTATGCATAGCACAGATATCATCCGCTCCCCGAGTCATGGAGGAGTGATGAATTGATCAAACAAACAGCGGGGACATCGAGACAAAATATTACCCCCGAAACAGGCAGCATGCAGACTGTCGTAATGTTTTATTATTTCTTCGTTTTTTGAATAGTTGTTGCTACGTGAATGTCGTCATCTTCATTTGATGTCTCAGGGATCGAGACTGGTATCCCTTTGAGACCGCTACAGACAAAATGACAGACAAAACTGCGAACCAAGAAGGGAGAATAAATGCACTCTTGACGGCGACGCATCAACCCCGATAATATATGGAACCTGATGCATGTGACAGTTAGCGCGGGGCGCATCCGCGGCAATTAATGTCAGTGGGTAATGATTATATATTCTCTGAAAATATAAACATTGCCGCACCTTGATAATGGATTCCTTGCATGGATTGACTTACTGCTCATTCCAAGAGCATTCTTTTTTCTTTCTTTTCAACAAACACTTCTTCACCTGCCTCTTCCTCTCACCTGTTCTTTCCATCCCGGTGCTTTCTTTTTATATCTTCTTCATATTTATGTCTCCTTTTCTCCCACTATACTGTCTTTTACGTCCTTCTCCACCTTCTTGAACCACTGTCATTGCGCCCTTGTGTAGCAATCCTCCTTAGGCCTATATACCTCTAAATCTTTTCTTGCACCTTCACCTCTCTCCGTTTCTCTGTCCTTGCCCCCCCCCCCAAAAAAAAAAAAACAAAAAAAACAAAAAAAACACAAAAAACAAAACACACACACAAAAAAAAACCCAAACAAACAAACAAACCAAGAACTGAAAAATAAAACAGCTTGAAATGACTTCAGCTGATTTACCGCCAGTTTTCTCTCTTTGTTGCTTAAAATCGTGACTGTTAAACGTTCTATACTGGCCCCTCAATGTTCAAAGAGTTGGTCCCCTACCAAAGGTTACCACTCGATATCCTAATTCATGAAAAAGGGTGCTTTATTGTAATGCTAGAAATACACGTATCGCGCCTAAAACTCCGTAAGATAACACATTCCTTTCTTTACACAGAGGGGGCAATTTTGTTTACAAGAAACTATCAGTCGGATTATCTCCTTTGGGACTGTCTTTGAGTATTTTTGTGGCCTTGTTTATTTGCTTACGACACTTGACTTGAATTTAGCTCAAATCACAGTTTATTTTGTCCATTGTTACTGTGCTGGATTTGTTGACCTTACGTGCAAAATAGTTGTTTTGATTTTCTAACAACGGATGGCCGAAGAAGATGTCACTCTGGGTGACTGACATATCGATTTTTGATAACATGTAACATGCTAACATGTATTAATTCACTTAGGAATTCGATTTCATTAGCTTTCGCTCTCTTGAATTGTTCGTAACTCTCACTTAGAAGTCAAAGATACTCAGAATCTCTGTTGCGTGTGACCGTGGGTGTGTTGATTCTTGGGGATCACATTTTGCAGTTGATGCACGCAAAACATTAGTCAACATCGATCAGCCGTCGCTTGGGCGCCGTTTGAAAACAACGACAGGGCTGGTTCCGGGGGGACTGTGGCCGACTTATAGGTTGATCGGTGGTCGCAGGAGCAAATGGCATCATGTAATGGCACTACTCAATCAATTCTGAGATGTCTTTCTGGAGGCAAATTTATCCATGTTTGTAGAGGTAACACGACAGAAAGGCTCCGTAACGAAAGAGAGAGAACGAGACACAGGGACGAATCGAGTAGTATCAGAGCCAGGGGTCAATACACGATTGCAAAGATGATTTCGGCATCATCTCACAAAATAACGCTTCTATCCACATCATGCACTCATTCTACCATACAATCTAGTGCATTGACCTCAAACGCGAATGTGCGATCTTCCTACTCACGTTTATTCTGTCTTATCCTGCTGATTTCAAATCAATCTAACTACATGTAAAGTTCAAACCCCACTTCCTCTGTAGCTGAAAAAAGATGAGAGGTAAAGCGGTACAACAATATTTCATTACATGACATTTTCATGCTATCATCCCATCCCTTCGTTGAGATACCAAAAGATCTTTTTAGTGCAGTAAACAGTAAGAACCTTTCATTGTCTGATGCAGATGTAGATGTCCATGTCAAAAATTGACGCTGCACCTGAAATGTCTAGCATGCTGATTTTTGTTCTCCCAGTTCTGAGTTAACGGAAATTAAGAGAACAGGACAAAAACGATCTTCCTATCAATACCTCCCTATTCTGTATGTCATTTTATAGACTAATCAATACAAGGATTCAGATACGTCCGCAAATTTGTTTGTTATGACAGAGCGCTAGATTATAAAAAAAAGTCGTAGGAAGACTTTGAGAATACAATCTTAAAAGTATGCTCGCACTGATTTCCCGGACCCGCAGAGTCAACACTTAACGTCAGGAGTACTCGTAGCAATGGTACGTGAATGTCAAAACAGCATGTAATATTTTGAGTACAGCTACCCTCTGAAATGATGTTCATTTCCTTAGAGCCGTCGCATGTCTCTACCTGGTATAAATATCACGAGTCCTAGTCCCTCCCACCTACCTCGTTCGTGTCTCGTGATCATTAGTTTGTATAAGATCGGGAAAGGACACCCATAATTCAAGTCACAAAGTTATAAACTTATTATCACTTGTTACTTGGGAGAAACGGAAATCGCCTTCCATGCGCGATATTAACAAGGTTTGATTGATGCGCAACTCATGTGCGTCCGGACTTCGAATCATATATCATCATTGTTATCGTTACATTACACCATGGTTATTTTTTTCTCCTGTCGAGACACTCTTGTGTACAGGGAGGAACCAAATGCGAAAACCTCAATAAACACTGAAAAAAACATAACGTACACTGGTTCGAAACCAGAGTAATTCGATACCCAAGTGAAGAACACTAAAGTGAAAGGAGATACTACGCGTTGTTTGAATGACATGCTATTGATTATCTGAAACATCTGGCCTGCTCTAGGATTTGAAGAGTACGCCAAAAGTCTTTAATATCGATCCATTTGTCTGAATTCTCGAACAGTAGGTCAATGACATAACTTTCAGACATTAGTGTGACCTTCTTTGAAGCCATATTAGTGACCTGTCTCTCGTTGTGTACTTTATTGAATGTCCAAGCGTGATTTTCCGCAACTTTTGTTATCATGTTACTTTGAAATCGCTTGATATGCCATCATATTGAAAATTGCAAAAAATTCCCTTCCGAAATTGTAATCTCCACCTAAATCTTTAACGACAAAACAAAAATTTACTATGACATCATTATCATAATTACTGTTTCTTACAACGCTAGCGTGACGGATATCACGGAGTCAGCATAATTCATAAATCGGTCATCGGGTTATCAGGAGACCGTCGCCAACACTATCTGCAAAAATTAATGAAAAATTTGATCACAAAACGTGTAAAGCGTCATCTTTAAATAGTTTAAAGTAAGTTCAATGGCAGATAGAGCAAGATGAAACATTTGCAGTGATACCTAAATTGTTACTTAACAAAACATTTTTGAACTTACTACAAAACATGTTTTTAGATCATTTCCTTCGTTTTTGAGCAGCTTTAGTTGCAAATATCTCAAATCAACAAAAAAAAAAAAAAGAGTTTTAGCTAGTTTTACGATCAAACTCTAATAATGGTGATTGGCTGGACAGTTCGTAAGACATCCCTTTTTTGCGCGCTTGCGCTTTGGAGCTGCCACAAAACTTCAGTTTCGTTTGATATTTTCGTTATCAGTTTGATGGTCAACAAACTTTATATCATTCTGCTCTGGATGTCATGAAGGTTCAGCTTGGCACATTTGTCTTTGCCTTGTCCTGTCACACATTCAAGTTTTAAAGACCATTTTCAACTGCTCTGGTATCAGATTTTTACCGGAGATGTGCCAGTACACAGCAAATGTGAACAGCATTATTGGAATTAAGTCAGCCATAAATCTGCGTCGCAATCTTGGACTTGGACTTGGACTGGATGAAAGGTTTAAAGTGCCCTCACTTTTAATTGTGTGCTGCACCACCTCTAAAGAAAAAAATTGCTGTGACTGGATCTTTGGATAAGAGAAGGAATCCCCATTTGGCAGGAAGGGATACTTATAGGCCAGATGATATTGTGCTATGCTACTAGTACATGCACCTTTCGAGCTGAACCAATTCAACATGGCGTCGTGAATCCCGACCCTGGACCTGGCTAAGGATAACTCCTGAATTATCAGAGAGGTCCGGATTATTCTTGCAAACCATGGTTAGAAGGTTCTGTAAAGAGGCAGCGCTCTGCTGACTTGCTACGATATTCTACCTAATACCTCCCGTCCCCTTTACACCTCCTGGGCAAGGAGGTGTGGTCGACCATCAAATCGCTTAGAATTAGTTCTAAGCTCCCACCTCAAATGAAATATAGTTCGTTAATCCGAAGGTTTGGTGAAGTTTTTGGATTAATGAATCTTTGGAGTAACGAACCTTATTTCACTGTCAAATTCATGAACCTTCGGAATACCGAATCGTCGGAATATAACAAACTGTATTTCATTTTCGGATTAGCGACCTTGGGATATAAGCGAACCTTAGGAATGACGAACCTTCTGAATAACGAACTGTAACGCGGCTACAAGTACCTCTGCAGGAAGAGGTAGTCATCAGCTACAACTGGCTTACTTCGCACTGTGAAATGTGAGATCGGTTAAAAAGAGATCTCATTTCTCTGTCTTCTCACTATAATCATGGTCATATACTGGTGATAAAAGAGATTTGGCTAACAAGAGACGCAGGAGGTAACAGGACGCTACGCCTAAACTGGATGCCACCTATACGTTAACATCCGTTTCTCCACTCACCTTGCTTAGATAGAACAGGTAGATGTCTTGCGTTTGTATTCATCAGAATTTCACAGTCAAACAGATTGTAGTGAGCAAATGAAACCGAGTATTTGGACCTCCATTAATGAGTATATGGACCTCCAGTATCCTGCAATGACCAGAGTCCGTTGCATCTGGTTAATGGGTGACACGACATTTGCCCCTGCGACAATTGTTGCGGTTTTATTTTGTCGAAGGACTTAGGGTTAGGGTTAAGGGTTGTGATAGGGCTTTTGGCCTAGTTTTATGTGAGGATTGAGATTAACGTTAGGGTTATGTTTTTGGGTAGAATTTATGTTTGACTTAGCGGGTAGATATTTTATGGGAGCAATGAGATTGTCGCAGGAGTAAATGTAATGGAACCGGTTGATATCTATAGACCTCAAGGGACGAAGGATCGATCATCAGCATCACCTCGATTCTTCACAGAGTTTGTCACGCTTCTTTAAAGACTTGTGATCGATCCCATCACCTTGATATAACAGCAATGGTGATTTTAACTTCCAAGTGAATACTAAAATAACAATCATCTTATTTCAGATACCCCTTTATCTGTAAGCTTGACACAACATAATCATTAACTTTTCAACTCACGTGAAAGGCCTCACATTAGATCTTATCATAAACAGGGCCTCAGATGGTCTTGTTTCATTTACCATGAGTACAAGTTCTGCTCAATCTTCCATCAGATATCATACTTGGCTGATGCGCAAATTTGACATTAGCACCAGGTCTAGAAGAGAAGAGTATTTATTTTCGTAAATTTCAGGACAAA
Organism: Diadema setosum; assembly: GCF_964275005.1. NCBI lineage: Eukaryota > Metazoa > Echinodermata > Echinoidea > Diadematoida > Diadematidae > Diadema > Diadema setosum. Next base: position 33,600,365 of record NC_092689.1, read on the forward strand.
GAATTAGCTACTGAAATCAAGAGGACTAAAACAGCTCGACCGCAGACACCCTGGTTCAACAGGGTTTGTCCGGAGGGGAAACTGTGTCTACGTCGGTTGGAAAGAAGCATGGAAGAAATGCAAGCAGAAGGTTGGCAAGCAACTACTCGCTTAGGAATCAGAGAAAAAAAATGCTGTATGAAGCTAAAAGGACCAAATTTTTCATCAAAATTTTCAGGACTGAGTGGACTAAGAGAATTTTGAGTAAGTTCTCAAAACTATTGGACAAATCTGAGATGATTTTGCCCAAAGTCAAATGTTTTAAATCTTACATTATCTAACCACTTTTGTAATTACTTCGCAACCAGATTTGATAATATTGTTGAGTCATCAAATCTTCTCCGTGATCAGAGCCCAGTTTGTGAAGTAGGACGTGCCTTCCGTTGTGGCTAACTGTAAGCTGGAAAGATTACGTGAGCGTATGTTTGTTGGAAATTGAGAAAGAAGTTATTCGGAATTCAAAGTTAACGACCAGTGACCATATTCCGTTCTCAGTGGGTTCATGAAGAATTGTGTTAAAGTTGCCTCAGTTATTATAAATGCTAACAATATGTCTTAGTATAAGAAGAACCTCCGGTCCAATATATAAAGGAACATGTGCATAAAGGATTGCAAGGTTGGTCCGCTGGGTAATCGAGCTTGGGTCTGCCTGAACCACCATGACGTCTCCGTGGCCGAGCGGTTTAAGGCGTTGGCGTTCCATGCCAAAGACCGAGGTTCAATTCCCGGCAGAGACCAATTTTTCGACTCTTGCGCTTTTTCCGGAAAGGCGGAACAGTAAAAAGAATAAATATTTTAAAGCTATCTGATTTGGCCAGACAACTCATGTGGACATTAGACCAGCAAATACATACAGTGCTCAGCATTTACTGAGACTCTGATAACCTGTCCTGAAGTGCCTTGCCTTGATATTGTCCATGAGGGGACTGTAAATTACAAGCCCTGCTTTTCAGCACCCCCTTCCATTTCCAACAATTTTACTTCGGTACAGTCGTATAAGTCTCATGTATATAAGAATAAACAGGCATTTACATTGTACATTCCCAGTATTCTCATTCATTACAATGTCGTATCTATTTTGTATGACTCTGTATATTGAAATGTTTTACTATATAGTTGTATTTACTTTTTTTTGGCTGGAAATAAAAATGAATGAAATTTAAAAAAATGAAGTTCGATGCCGTCAGATTGTTTCAAGTTTTATGTGAACGAAAAATGTTCCTGGAATGTTAAGACAAATTGACTCCCTTTCATTAGCATTGATTGTCAGGTATTCGCTTTGAGGAGGACTCATTTACTGGATAGATTCGTCCGCCGAGTTGATAATTGATAAATCAGTTCACGTACTAAATGCAAGTGACAAAAGCAATAAGGCTATAAGTGTAATATTGAAAATCACTAGGCCTGTTGGATGACTATCAGCAACTTACTGACATCCATCTTGTTTTGTTTTTTCTTCATATTGTTAGAATTATCACGGATAACATCTCCGGTCCAGATTTCTCGCAGGATATATGCTGTATTCAACGATCGAAATCCTCCTCATCTTGGATCAATTTACGGCGATACCAAATCGCGCTCAAAATAACAAAAAAGAATAGAAAAACAACAACAACAACTATGCTCGTTAGCTCTGAGTAGAATGTCAAGGAATAATCAGAAGAAAAATGATGCATGGGAGAACGTCTGGTTCATGAGTAATCGCGATTCTTTATTAGAGAAGATGTTGGAGGAATTTGCAACAGTTCAGTGCAGACACTCTCACCCTGATTCTTGAGTGAACTCTCTCACTTTGTTTTGCGTGAAGCCCGATGAAATCTTTACAGAGGCGGAAGAAGGATGGGAAAGAATGAGAGACAGAGTGAACGTAAAAGAGGAGGGAAAACGGGGGAGGGGAGGGGAGGGGGAGGGGGAGGGGGAGAAATATCATATCTGTCTGCAATGAGGGGCAGGGTTGTTAACAAGACCAGGGGCGAATTGAATTTATAAGATCGTATTTCTTCTCCCTTCTTCTCAATGTCAAGAGCGTTTACGACGAGATTGTAACCAGACACGCTGTTCGAAAATGGTTTTGATGTGTTCTACTGATGCCCCAAGCGTTTTCGATTTACAATTTTCAACAGACTCTTTATGTCATATTGCTGTTTCAAGATTGAAAAAAAAAGGAGAGAAAAAAGAAAATGCAAGTGTGGCAATGTTTCGTTTCAGATTTTGTTGTCTCGTATTGTTGTTCTTGTGTGCGTTTTGCTTTCGTGAGTTGAAGCGTTTCCGCAATTAACATCTTACTTTGTATGAACTGAAATGATATTATCGGGAAAGGCCTGGCCGGTTTTCTCTCTCACATACTTATTTGTTTGCTTTTTTTTGTGTGTGTGTTTTTTTTTTTTTTTTTTTTTTTGCGTTCTCCTCTTTCCTAGCTTTTTATCAGCGCGGTGGACATCATACTCCATCCACAAAACAAACTAAAAACAAAAGAACGTTCCACAAACAACCAAAAACAAAGACGAATCAATCATAACGCTATTACTCTCTACCAGATGGCACCAAGAAAACCTATCACGCGCAAAACAGGAGACGAATTGATAGCAAACGCTGAATTTGGATGTCTCGGAGTTCTTCTATTAAAGTATGAACAAAATATTACAAGATATCTACCACCAAGTAGCACTGAAAGGATCTGAAGAGAAAAATGCATCGAAATGTCTTCATTGCGACTCTCGCGCAAGAGCATCGACAACTTTTGGGTGACACGCTATCTTCTATGAGACTGGACCTGCAGTTGTGGAAGCCTTTTTTTTTGGGGGGGGGGGAGGGGGTTCTCCCTCCTTCCTAACTAAGTAGGGCAGATGCATGAGACAGATCTTCCTTTGACAGAATCGCAATTCCATGTTTCCTGACAGTATACCAGGTTAATTGCATCGTCCTATTAACAACATGAACAAAGCGACAAAGGAGAATCATAAAGAGGTATTGTCCTGTTTGTTATTGCAGTCGTGAGTGTACACATGTCGGAGCAATTCGCATGTTGACTCGTTTGCTCAAAAGCGATTGTTGGCACTTTGCGAAACGGGCATTTATACCGCGGCGGAAATGTAAAACTTGCGTCCTTCTGGCTAATTGACAAGAAAGACAACGTAATTTCCTCCGCGAGCGGAAAACGTTCTAGAATCGAAACCATCAAATGAATTCACTTTTCCAAACGCTCTGTGTTCATGCACATGATATCGTTATTGACGGCGAAAACGAGTTTTGTAATATGTAGGCCCATGTCAAACCTCAAAATAGTGTTACGTCAAATCTAAAGATTAAAATCTAATGACTATTCAGTTTATAAAACGAACCCTTGCGACAAAATACGATCGTCATATCAAACCAGACCGAGGACCTGCACTGCGGATGGCTTTGATGCTTTATTGCTCAGTATACCTCGTGATAAAGACGTGTTTCTTATCAATTTTGTTTCGCCAAACGCACATTCGTTGGATAAATGTCATGCAGATATTGAAGGAACTATAGCAGGTAGCTTATTCTTACATTCTTTCCATAAAGACCTGCGCTTTTTCCTATAATGTACATGTCGAAGCCATATAAGGAATATAATCGGCATTGACCCTCCCCTCCCCATCCCCCCCCCCAAAAAAAGAAGTCGTCTAAAAGGTTTCGTCAGCAATAAAATGAAATAGATAAGCGACACATTCAGGAGTAATAAACATGATGACATCTGTACCTTACCCACTCCTTTAATTTAAAACAAAAATAAAATCTGTAAGCCGTACGAACAAAACTTGTTCATATGTCGAGACTTCATTTCACCGTGGCTCAGGACTCTCAAAACAAGATGTCCAAGGATTCGAATCTTACACGGCGCTTGCCTCCTTATACAAACCTATCATGGTCTATACAGTACACCCCCGATATAACGAACACTATTATAACGAAATTCCGGTTACAACGAAATAAAAATTCAGGCCGCAACATTATCCGCTCTATGCTTTTTTTTTTTTGTATTGTTTATTATTTGTTCGGTTATAATGAAATTTCGATATAAACAAAGAAAACTGCCGGTCCTGAGGACTTCGTTATAACGGCAGTCCACTGTACGTCCCTCTTAACCACCCAGGTGTAGCGATAGTTACCAGGCATTCATCTACAATGCCCTCTGATAATAATCAGTACGGTCACCGTCATATATCAGTACGGTCATCCTTGGTTACCCCTTTCCCTACGAAATTTTGTAATCCGCCAGAAAACTTTTTTTTTTTTTTTTTTAATGGGACACACAAGTTTCTCGTATAGGCCGTGGGTTGATAAGCCATTTGTCATTATCATCCCCATTGCAGCGCAAGTGAATCTCATGTCTGCCTAAGGCGTCTTTGCCACAGGGCGGTAACTCATTGCGCATAGGCCTATAGCTAAGAAAAACAAGCGTCGTCCGTACCCTGTATATTAACAGCGTTATAGTGGCTAGTTGTGGCTAATCGTGGGGATGCCAAACAGCAAATTTTACCAGGGTTCTTCAGAGAGAAAGAGAGAGAGAGAGAGAGAGAGAGAGAGAGGAGGAGAGGGAGAGAGGGAGAGAGAGAGAGGGAGAGGGAGAGAGAGGGGAGGGGAGGAGAGAAGCAATTATCGCCTCATGTCGTCGAAGAACCTCTTTTTTCTTCAGGTCTTGCACGATTGATATTAGCATCTGTACAAGTTACTCTCTGCCATCAGCTGTAATCAAAGTAGTCAATGACACCCTCTCTCTTTAATTTCAAAATGTGTTGTATCGGCGGATTTTCTGTAATTGCCTGCTATCTTTCCCTAAAACCATTAGTTCTCCTTCAATGCTCAAGATGAAAGGGAAATCCATGGACGATGCCCGCAAGCATACAGAAGCAACGGTTATGACGCTACTGGGTTTCCATAAAATGACTCTTATTAAGTCTCTACTTTTCCTGAAAGTGAATATCTAAATCGCATAAAAACGTCTTTAGAACAAGTAGCTAACACTGCTGGACAACTGGAACCCAATCGTCGCGATTATGTTAGTCTGATTCCTTATCATGTTGTCATTGATTTAATAATTCAACTGAACTAATTGATAATTTATAATTATTCATTCATTTCCTTATACGGACCTCACCTACAAATCAATGATTAATCTTGCAATGCTTCGGAAACTCTGCCTAATATAGCGTCTTGTCAGAGATGGCGTGCAGGTTGGTAGGTTTCCTCTGCAATGCTGAAGCGCAGCTGGATCGCTTTCGAAAAACAGATACACGTATATTTCTTTAAACAGCCGTAATAACTTGCAGCTTTTGCCAGCGAAATTGTATCTACCATCTTGCGGCACGCCGAACGTCATTTGAGGCTAACCCGATGAGCTTCGGAAAGAGATGAAAAACCGGGAAAATGGGAGAGATAATCCTCCTGGACGTTGCTTCATCGTCTGCGTTGCCAAACGGAAAAAAAGGCGACCACTCGCCCCAATGAAACGTGTCGTCAACTCGGGGATAAGAAGACTCGTTCATTTCGCTGATTACGACAGTCGATCTGCGATTCACCTCTGAGAAGCATTCCTCCAGAGTAAGTTTGTCTCGAGGCGGGATGGAGGGTCAAAATTAGGCATCAGGAAGATAATATCCATGTCAGAGGGAACAAACCATTTCATTTCATATCTACGTTTTTGAATTAAACAACCTGCTATAAAGAAACAAAATCCTAAATTATGATGATGAAGTGCAGAATGTCAGCTCCTCTATGATATAACCACACGTAATGACACACAGGGCAGCGATAAAAGGAAAATGTATCATGTGGTCGAAAAAAGAAAGAAAAAATCCAGCTTGCCTTTGCTATACTTCAAGTTCTCCAGTTCGATAAGAGGCCGCAGCCATCTCCATTCAATTCAATCTCACATCCAATATACCGTAACCACTGACATTCAAATACATGGACACACAAACACACACACACACACGTCCACATCAGCATCAATTTGTACCTTCAAGGGAGCACGCAATCTTGTCGACCAACAAAGCATTTCTGATTTAGACGCATTAATTATTTCAAACCTATCTGACTAGGTAGTGAAATGGAAGGCCATTTAACAATAAATTGCTCAATACTTACCTTTTTGCCTCACTGCTGAGTGGTGTTTGTTTGTGTTTTTTTTTTTACTGTTATTCATTACATTTGCTCGAGTATTCTTCGAGAAAAGGAAAAACAATAGCAGGAAGTAAGTCACAGTCAAATACAATTCAGAGAATATTCCTCTGGGAATGGGACCCACTTACCGGGCGTTTTGCATTACGAAACTTTATACCTATCGGTTGAAGATGTCTTGTGAAAGAGGGCATTTTCAGAATCTAGGCCGAAACCTTGGTGCAAATGAGAGAACAATATGGCCGATGTAACGCAGGATGCAGTACAATTCTCACATGGAATCAAAAATACACAAGACCATTTATGGCAAAGGTGCATCATTTCAACTGGTATAGTTGAAATTAGGACACACCACTGGCTTGCAATGGATCATCTCCGTGCCAAAAAAATAAAACAAGTTTCATGAGCAAACGCGCTTAAAGTCTAAGCTATATCCGATAGCAGGAAAAAGCGTTGGACTTCATCTTGTCAATTCGCAGTTTTGGAATTCTTAATGACGATTTGCGTTACTTTCAGATTAATTTGATCAGCTCACATGTTATAAATAATAACACAAAAGTGAAGATTATCTGATCTTAAAACCGTCAAACTCATTCAGGTTGTTTTTTTTTTCTTCCGACAACACACGGTAGCAAGTATTTGTTTGTTGTTTAATCAGTTCTTGTATATTTGAGATTAACTAGTAGAATTTAAGAACGCGTTAGTAGAAAGTTACGCCGAAAACATTACTATCTGTTATCTCGAGAAGAGGGGGAAAATAGGTCTACGTACCTCTTGCCTTTCATACCTCGCAAAATAGGAATTCCAACTGCTTCTGCATGATCTTAAAAGAAAACTGTACTGACATTTTCTAATTGTCTGATAATTCTAATCTACATTTTTTGATGCCTACAACTGGAAAGAGAGGATTCTAAAACCCAGGATAAGCCTGTAATGATTTTTTGAAAAAAAATGAAAACGAGCAAGCCAAGGAACAATCCACACAATTTGGCATACGTCACAGGTGCCACCCTCCGACTTTAACAAAACGAGTTACACATGTCAATTTACTGATGAAATCTCACATGAAGTACTGCAAAAACTGTTATTTAATAAAATTGCATTATGGAGCTGAAATAAGCATGTTAAACAATATTAATTAATTTTTAAAAGGAATCTCTTCGAAAGCCTTTTATTTAGATAAAATTTGTGGGGAATATTCCAGATATGCAAAATGAAATTGGCATCATTGTCCGAACGTGCTGCCCATAGAAAACTGTGTGTAAGTAACGTTGCACTAACTATTATACTATGCATGATGATGATCAATAATGGTTCGACAGTTCAAACTTATCTAACGAAGATGAGGACTGAGTGGTAGTCAACGGCAATCACGGTTTACGCCTAGTTAGAAGAAAACGGCACCCAGTACACATAGACTCTAGACTAGGACAAGGACTAGTGAGCAGTCAAGGACCGAGTAGATTCTAACGTTACGTGGCAGTTCAAGTCTTGATGAGTAGGCCCCTACACTCACTCGCCGCCCCGTCGACAGCTGTACGTGCACAGCGCTAATAGGCACAGCGTAAACGTTATAGTATACATACCCCTGCTGCCAGAACTTGAAGAAAGTCCAGACGAAAGTCCAGACTCCAGATCTAGATCTAGACCCTTGTCCTGCAGGCACTGTTGTTCCTGTGCTGAATTTTTCAGGTAAGGTTTATGGATTTCCAATGTTTTGTAGTCGAGATAAATCTCATGGTGGTCGCTTCTCACTCTGTTACTTTATAACTCGGAGTGAAATAGTGCAAAATGCACTGGTCGTGTATTAACCTAAACACAACAAACGTTAAGTGAAATTAACTACAGTTGAGTTGACTGGAATGAATTTGACATAATTCTTTGTTATCTTCTGTGTTTGACGAGTCCGACGAGGATCAACTTAAACCTTGAAGATGCCATCTGATGATAAGGGTCTTTACTATGGTATCCCAAACCCTGGCCCTTTTAATCACAAGACATAAACAACAACAACAACAACAACAACAACAACAACAACAACACATACACACACACACACACACCCACACACACACATCTACATACACACATACACTGGCTCTCATTTATTCGTTGGGTGTCCCCAGATGCCGTCGGGGTCTTTTTTTCTTTTTCTTTTTACTTGTTGTAGACAATCCCAAAGGTAGGCCTATGTGGGAAGGATGTGCACTTCAACCAATAGCTCAAGCTATCTTGTCATTTCTGTGCCTTGTCCAATCCCGCGTGGAGGAACAACAGTTTCCTGTACGTCAGATCTCAAGAATGCCACTTGGGTGGAACTCGCAGAGACGACCCTTGAGTGCAGCATGTTGGGCTCAACCCATGCCTATTCTTCTTCTTTTTTTCATCATTTTTTTTATTGTATGCGGTATTTCTTATTAGTTTGTTTATATTTCAGCGCCTGAGAGATAGTGATAGAGATAGATAGATAGATAGATAGATAGATAGATAAAGTTGGACCTCGATTATCCGACCATCGATAATTCGGATTCTCTGTTATCTTGGACGTCGACTGGCTGACATTTCTTTTTATGTTTTCATGCATTTTCAGTGCCAATCTCACTCAAAACAAACACACGTTTAACCATTATCATGCGAATACACGACGGGACATTATTCCAATCATCGCAGTGGACTGTAACTTTTAAGTCAGTTCGTGAGACAATGTCAGTGACTGATGCCATACATGTCACTGGCACTGACTGCACGGCAGTGGTTATAGTACAATGCCGCGGTAGAGCATTCGACGAGTCGCAATATCGATCTCATTGTCGGCCAATGTCAATCAAACAAACAATACATAAAGGGATATTTTACTTGCATTTCGTTTAATTTCGGTATCAATTTATGAAGTATGAAACATGACAATGCCAACCAGATGATCATAACATTAGTGAATTGGTAATAACATATGTATACCCCTAGTATGATAAGCTCAAAAAGTGCTGTATTGGAGCATAATTATCTCTCTTATCAGGCCAAATCGATTATCAGGACGCCTGCCGTCACTACGTGGCCGGATAATCGAGTTCTTACTGTAGATAAATAAAGTTGGGGAGGGAGGGGGGGGGGTGGGGATTGAGAGAGTGACGAAATAACTTCTTAAAACGCAAGTGGGTGTTTACCATTCACCTTGAAGAAGATGATGAAGGAGACGAAAAGGTTAATTGAATCTAATATATGAGAGCACGTGCGTGTACCAGAGCATCAAGAGATTTAACGCTCTAAGGACCAGCATCCTAGAATCCTACCGACATTGTGACACTATATAAACAAGTTGCGCTTGGGGCTCAAAGAGTTAAAGGAAATTTACAAAGAAAAAACGAAGAGCCGAAAACAAAGAGCGAGACTAATGCCAGCGAAAGGCAGTAGACGGCGCGGGATATGTCGTCCGTCTGACACTTTTACCCGAAGGCGCGGGAAATTTTGTGTCTCCTTGCTGTGCAGGAACACGTGACATGGTGCACTTACCCTGCACAAATTTCACCCACTTTCACGAGGTGAGACACTTAAAAAAACGTTCTCTTTGAGTAAGAAAGAGGCTATCGCGGTAATTAATCGTTCAATGAGCCTCACCTACATTCTTTTCCCCATAACATGTGCTAATGTTTTTTTTTTTCTTATAATGATAGTGTGGTTGTCTTCATTACCACCATTCATGAAGATATCGCGATGGATGTAGAGATATAAGCCATCTCTTCTTTTGTCTAGGATTTTACAATCCTGGTAATGCATTGAATAGAGATGCAGATGTTTCTCACTTTACTACTATATACATTTCAGTTTGGTTACAGTTCAGTTTTATGTTTATTTCTGCATTTTCCATTAAAATCATACATGAATTAGCAATGCAAGCACTTGAACACAAATTTACGTAACGACTTCACAGTATATAGTGATATGATCACGATAATTTGAACAAATACGATGAAATCCAAGAAGCCAATGATCCACTTATTTCCAGTTTATGAGAGAGAGAGAGAAAAAAAAAGGTGAAGGAATCTGTCCCCTTAAGCAGATGCTTGATGGTTGATGGCAGCCTCAGAAAACACACACACACACATACACACGCACATAAATATCTAATATTCCATTAAAACTTGTCGTGTGCCAACTTCAGAAAATGAGTAAAGGGAAGAGAATGGGGAAGGAAGAAAATGAGCAAAGTGAAAGGTTAAGTGTGCAGAATGGTAAATTAAGCGAAATAGGTACAATTTTTAAAGATGTGTTCATAACTATTTCTGCAGATCAGTGGAATCCTGATGTACGAGTAAACATGTGCATGTGTGTTGAGTTCGTATGTATATATATATATATATATATATATATATATATATATATATATATATAATGTAAATATATATGTAATATATTATATATATATATATATATATATTATATATATATATATATATATATATATATATTTATTTATTTATTTATTTATAATATTTTCTTTTAAATACACATTGATCACTCCTTAGGTTATAATCTTTACCCTCTCTGAGATGTGTCGTTTGGTGTAAGCCAACCCGTATAAAAGCAGTAGCGTTATTTGAGCTGAATTAGTTCGATCTGAATAGATTTGATGTCCATATCTAAATAAACATAGATGAATGCACGCAGGTCGTATCAATTCACAAAATTCACAAAGGGAATGATAAGACATACCAGTCAGTAATTGTGTTAGACAATGGCCACAAAAAAATTGTTTTCGTAAGCGCTAAGATTAGAAAAATGCTTAATGAAAAAAGAAAAATGGGTTGCGTGCGATGGGTGTGACTACATTTATCTGGTAAGTGCCTAAACGTCTGTTTGTGGTCACAATGCATTACGAAAATAATCATAATATGATTTTTTTTTTAAGTTTCCGAGTAAAAGACTTTCAGTTACGATAACCGATATATAAGTTCATCATACAATTATAGCTAGGAAGATTGTATGAAAGCGACATGTGAAATATCTGAAATAATAACATCGTCTTGTCAAAGTGTGTTTTGTCGAGATACTTGATTATGTTTTCGGTCATGTTAATGTGATTTGAAATAAGAAATATAGGTTTGCTGAAACGTTCAGAACCCTATTGATATTAGATGAGGCGTCTGGTGGTTAATAATGTGGTCAATGACTGCTCAGATGTTATTAACACGTCATCATTAGGGTAATTCTCTTTTCTTCAATTAACTCTGATGGTTTCTTAATCGTCGTGCTCCATTCCAACACAGGAAAAACTTAGGTGCAATCTTTTCAAAGATTCACATGTTTTGGGTTTTGGGGTTTCCTGTCTTATGAGCTCTTGACACTCGATTGATAGGAGTGTCCTGTTTGTTTGGTTACACACAAACAATAGTAACAGGTTGTAAACCACAAGATTTCATCATGAATAATAATGATCTAAAAACCCAGTCTAAGAAATAAAAACCTAAAAGACTCGTGACTAGCGTCGGTAATTACGATAAGCATGGAACAATGAATGGGAAAACGATAGGTGTATGGACCATTTCATATTTCTCTTTGTTTTGGAAACTGGGTATTCCAGTACTGCATCCTTTTCTGACAGTAAAACTGAATCACACAAGGGCAACCGGTAGCTTATATCATACATCGAGCAAAAAAAAAAAAAAATCATCGATGCGTTTTTATCATCAGTGACTGAAGGCCACCATACGTCCGAGGTCCCTCGCTTTGTAAATATTGGGTTCGCCGTGGATAAACATTCTAGACACCCCATCTACTTAATGTCAGTTGAATATCCAATCGAGAAACTGTATATAACCTCCGTGAAGCAGGGTAACAGTTCGATAGAGTATACTTCACCTCAATGGATAAGATTGGAACCAACGCTTCTTATAAATGGTAAAGCAATTTTCACCTTGAAATCGCATGCTTACTAAAAACTGGGAAAGGCTGGTTTAGCCAAACCTATAGTAGAATAGAGAGTATAGAAAGTAGTAAAGCTAGTATTGTACCCTCTAACTGAACTTATATTTCTTTTCTTCTTCTTTTTCCCCCAGAAAATGTACATTCCCTTCATCATCATCATCATCTTCATCATCGTCATCATCATCCTTCTCCTCCTCCTCCTCAGCATCATCATCAGCATCATCCTCATCATCAGTCTTACTTTAGAAACTGCATCACGATTACTGTAAAATACATCCATTATCCTCCCCAACATCCATCATCACGTTAGTCATGTTTTCCTGTATGAAAACACACAGTTGATCTTTCCAGCACCCCCCCCCCTTGATCTTTCCCTCAAATCTTCCTTGCTTGAAACGTACGGGTAGCTGTACCTCATCCCCCCCCCCCCCACTCCACTTCGTGATCAAGCTGTGCAGAGTAATGCCTCTGAAAGCGGCGATTGTAACATTTTAGAGGAAGGGCCCCCTTCAACCCCATGCCAGAACTCATCATATTCATTCAGCGTGTCTCAATGCCTCCCTGCATTCGTTCTTCCGTCGTCTACTGACTGGAAGGCCCGTAATTCAAAGCCGAGGCCCACGGTATAAAAAAAGAAGAAGAAAAAAAAAATGCAGATTCACGCGGCTCGAGTTATCAATGCACATTAGTTTCACGCGCCCTGTCTGAAAAACAATTTGCGGCGACGCGCCGCGTTCGTGCTAGAGGGGCAATGACCAGGGAAAGACCCCCGCCCTTATCTCTCATTCACCTCTTATTCTCCTCTTTCCTCTCTTTCTCTCCCCCTCCCTTATCTCTCTCTTTGTCTATCCATGTCTCTCTCCCTATCCACCTATCTCCCTATCATCTATACTTATCTATACCCGTCTGTCTATCTATATCTTCATCTGAATGTATCTATTTATCAACCTAGCTATTATCCGTCCATTAATGTCTCGTCATTTTATCTATCTTTCATCATTTTTTATATCTCTTTCTCTACAAATACTTGTATAGAGCCTTGAAATAATATCTCCCTCCCTTTCATTCTCTCTCTCTCTCTGAATATGTCTCGCAATCACCACTCATTCCATCTATTTTCTCCTCGTGGTTGTCGTGCGTCATTTTCAGATACATTAAATTCTCTCTAAAAGTTGACACAAACCTGTATGTTAGCCGTTCGCAATTAAAGTGTCGCATCCCTGCCCTGTCACAAAAACCGTCGCAAAGATATAAAAATCAAGTTGGAAACCTCATCTTTTAAGTCCTTCGCACACTGTCAAATTTTAGAAGATGGGATGCAGATATTGTCTTATGCTTTAAACTGATGGTATAGACTAAGATAGAAATGTCCTTCAATAACAAGCTCTTAGAATTGATAATTTTTAAGAAGACGGACATGGATTATTCACGTTGTCTTTTATACCTTTAAACCAACTAGGAAACATTTTGAATCTGAGCATTACATTCTTTTAATAATTAATAATTGGGTGACTCATAAGATTTGTCATCCCATGATCCATGTCTCTATGTGTAATTACATCAAAGATTTTGAGACCACCAGATGTCACAAAGAATCACGGCATTTGATCTTCCTATCTACGTGTCCCCTCGTTTCTTTCTTTTTTTTTTATTGATGTCCATGCCAGTCTTTTAGTTTTGTTTCTTTTTTTTTCTTCTTCCTTGTGTATCCTGCACTCACAAGTCACATGCCATTCTTCATCTTGTGCAGTTTCGCCTGCGAGCTGGCGAGCTGAGCCCGTGTTAAGTTCCCAACGCGAAATTGTAACATGTCGATTTTTGCCCCCGCGGATGTAAGAAGTTTCGGACAGCTGTTCGCATGTCGACGTTATATCGAGTGTGGTACTCACCGAAACATTAAATTCAATTGACGGGAAGCACCCCAAGGTATATGCTATCTTTAATATACTATGGTCGCGTGGAAGCACTCCGTACTTCGTAACCCCGAGCCGCCGTTCACCGTGGGTCATTAAATAACCATGGAGCCTACGCGGAGCTCCTGCCTCCCTGAGCAAATGAAGGTTAGTTTAAAGGGAGAAAGGGTGAAACACCGTCGGTTCTAGTGTTAAAGGGATTAAACGTCTACTGTAAGATGTAATCGAAAATGAGAAAACCAAAAGTCACTGATCTCCAAACAGGTAACGTGAGGGGAGGGTATTGGATATTCAGATACAAGAAGATGCAATATCGTAGCACATAAAAATCCATAGTCACTGGTTTGTTGGCGTGCCTGATGTTATTGGAAGAGTCATTTCGCATGTGATGTGTGCTACATAATTACCCTTAGCCGTCTCTTGTCGGCAATTTGCATGGACCACTGCTAACCGTTCCCATTCCTGAAGGAATCGTTGAGAAGGAGTTGTGTGTTGTTTTGTTATTTTTCTTAAGAAATTCAAATCAACAACCATTTCTCCACAAAGGTGAATCATAGAATAGAAAAAGAAAATAGAATCATATAGTTGCAATAACAAACACACAGACAAATAAACAAAACCCCGCGAGGGCAACTACAGAAATAGATAGCTGAAGTGACAGAAAGTATACATAGCAATGAGCAAAGGAAGCAGGTAAAACAGGCGGGTGCGAAGTAATCTAGCGGTGGAAAGCAGAAAAATTGATGTGATCAATGTCTTGAGGAAAATAGCGGGTGTGACTTATGCATTTTGAAGAGACATTTTGCCACGTTTCGAAATGATAGAACAGAGAGAAAGACAGTCAGACAGACAGACAGACACACAGGAAGAAATGTTAGTTTGAGTTTGATTGATGTCTTGGGCTTGTTCCAGCCATGAGGTGTCGCGTATTCCAAGGCAATTTCCGTAAATTCTATGATATCATTTTCGAATTTTAAGCTTCACTAGCAGATGTAGAAAAGCCAGTAGGCTATTCTTGACAACTTATGAAAGAGGGAGAATTGGTAAGGGCTTCAAGTACAACAACCAAACTACATAGAATGCCTTGTAAGTATGTCACGACATTCTCAATCTCATGAATGTTGACATAATAATGAGTGACGTGACATTTTTGTCTGACGATACCCAGGAGTGTTATCAGAATTTAAACAGAAAAAGAAGAAAGAAATATAGCCCAACACACACACAAACACACACACACATGTATATACATATATACATATGTAAATTATATACGTTACATACAGTATCATAATATCATATTTGTTTTGTGTATACGTGATATACAGCATATCATAACATCTAGAGAGAGAGAGAAAGATACGCTGACACTGAAACGGTTTAGAACCCCTGAATTTGCTCGACTCTCCAGTGTCCTGGTGCTTACATCACAGTGTTTTCGAGAAAACAACAACAACAACAACAACAACAACAACACACACACACGCACTCTCTCTCTCTCTCTCTCTCTTTGGGATAGAATCTCATTCGACGAGGCTCGAGTCGATATTTTTCCCCCATCGCTAATTGTAAAGAATTTCGCGTCCATTTGTCTCTTTCTTGTGTGAGTGTGCAGCTGGGCAGACGCTGATGCAAAAAGAAGACCCTAATGCTTTTTTTTTTACAATGTGGCTAAATTATGCACATGTTCCTTCCAAGTGCTTGGCTATGATGTCTGCAATGTCTAACTGTGCATTACGTTCCAAGTCTACATTCCCTTCCTTTTTCTTTTTTTTTTGGGGGGGGGGGGAGGGGGAGGGGTGGGGAGGGGGAGGGTGGGGAGGGGAGGGGAGAAACATATATTCATCACACACATCAATCACGGCCTAGTTTCTCGTGAAAAACTGCTCGATTATTCTGGGACAACAGCAATGCACTTTACATGCGCCAACACTTGAGCCCTGAAACTGCAAAACTCGGTTTTCCACCTTGATTCAACAATTCCTGTCAACAGTTCACGCCACTTTGGGTATATTCTCGGAAACTAGGTCTACCGCCCAGAAGAGAAAGTCAAACACGTACAGTGTCTTCCTTGCACACTAAAGAACCACAGTCATTTCGCCTAAATACTTTTTATTTGAAACAATGCTCGCATTTTCTGACAACTTTGACAGATCGTGCTTAATCCAGCGGACCGACAATGTAATCGCGTTCAACACCCGTGTTCTGAAGTCTGTCTTGGAAATTTAGGCGCAATTCTTGTCGGTCGTGTTCTTGTTTTTACTCTAGCGTCACCTATAGGAAAGACACAACTCGCTGTACTGTCGCCCAAATTAATCAAACGCGAGCCATGTGAACCCATGCCACTGCTCCCCGAAATATCATGCAAGACGGTTTTTCCTCGAAAAACTATTTTCGTTTGACGCAGCTTTGTTTTGTTTTGATCTCATCTGTTTGGTTTCGTTTTTCACAAAGTCATGATGGCATTTGGAATGTCCAAAACTCCGTCTTGTACAGTTTCGATTTCAGGCTTAACGAATATGACCACCATTGCGCCATTTTCCCCACAGAGCATTAGTAATTTAACAAGTTTGGTTTGAAATGTTAATTCGTAAATTACCTCAAATTTCATATTACGGTCAACTACTGAGTATTGTATACTCAAGATCATAATTTTCTTACATCATGTTATGTTCTGTGGAAGAAGAAATTGAAAAATGAATGGAATTCGATTCAATTCAGTTGATAAACAATAATTGTGACATTCGCCTATTACTATTAATCACTATTGATTTGTTTAAAGTATACTATAGATATGTGTTCAATACGGCACATGTGAACATGTTTGACAATTTTTGAACGGAGTAGCTGCCCTCACTCCTCGTATTTCATATCAAACACAGATATTGGTATTTGATAACACTACCATTCTGCTAAAACAGCACATGAGGATGAAACCACTAAAGTCGCATCATTAAATATCAATCTTATAAAATGGAATCATAATTTAAGAAAACATCTGAAGATTTATAAACAGGATTAAATTCCTCAGCGTTTGTATGAATTTATAATGCTGGAAGGTATTTCTTATGACATTTGGTTGAATCGATTAATCGTTATCAACAGGAACAAATACAAAAACACAAACACAATCACGCACACACACAAACACACAAACACACACACAAACAGACACCCACACATACATGCACGACTCAAATTCAGCTCTGCATCGGCAAGGTGGACAAATAAAAATCTCTAAGAAGGTGCAGTAAATGCAAACCTATCCACACCTACAATTTGTGGGAATATCATTCATTTCTTTCTGGGCAAATTGCTTTGTATCGAACTTACTCAATGAGACTGTACTTTGCCCTACCTTTGGTTAGAGATTTGAATTATCATTGTCGAGAGAGAAAGCAATTCTTACAGACAATGTAATCGTATATTCTTAATTGTGTATAATCTACCACTTACTGAGCTTAGGTGAGTCGTAAAGAACAACCGAAACTATTGCCGCAGTACTCACCTTGTAACAGTGCACCGGGCTCGAATGTCCATCCGATGCAAAAATTGGTTGGCTTTATTGGGTTAACAGAGACCTGGCCCCCCGTCTTGTTCGTCACAAACCGGACGAAAGAATCCAATGTCGCCCCGAAACTGCTGAAAACGGATTCATATCCACGTTCTAATCAGCGCATGCAGGAAGAAGAAGAAGAAGAAGAAGAAAACTACGAGGGAAGAGAAGATGATGTGGAAGTGATGAGACACAGCAATCGTAGAGGTCAAGCGATGGTCACTTAAGTAAAAGACCTTACTTGTCTTCGGTCAGCTCCCCACTGGTTACGTCGAGCCAGCAAAATAGGCATTAATCAAGAAAACAAGCTGGTGTTACCTGTGGAAAGCAATCCAAATGCGCGACTGAGAAAAAACAAAAAGACCTCCCAGAGAGTTAACCAATGATTGAGCAGCGAGCAGGTAGACACGATTTCCAGGCGAAAGGACTGCGCACGCACGCACGAACCCAACAGAACGAAACAGTTCGTCTAAAACCCTGCGATGTGAAAGCTTGGGTCGTCAGGTGCTGCGATCGATTATGAGGCGCCATCTACAAGGGTAGTCCTCTGGTGCTGATGGCATACGTGGGCGTTGTCATCATATACCACTCCCAGCAAAAGAAGGGAAAACATATTTTGTCTCCTATATGCAGCAACAGCAACAGGTTAATATCTTCGTCAAGACGTTATATAGCCTCTTTTTTTTTTGGGGGGGGGAGGGTACAGTATTTCCTACGAACTATTGATGCATTAATATCATACGTGAGAAGAAGAAGAAGAAGAAGAGCAAGAAGAAGAGGAAGAAGAACAAAAAGAAGTAATAGAAGTAGAAGTAGAAGAAGAAGAGCTGTTTGTGTTTTTTCCGTAGAGGCAAGATGTACTAAACGGACGAATCAGTTCGGCATTGATCTGAATTTGTTTTTGTAAAGAATTCAGACTTAATTTACGAGTACTCGTGTATTACTGAGTACCTTTCGGTCCACAGATAATGGTTCATGACACCAAGGACTGCTTTAATCAGAAAACATCGACAGGTTCTACGAGACTTTGGTTGATAACTCCTAGATAGGTTTTTAAAGGTAACAGTGCGGGTTCAGGATGATATGGCTTTGAATACATGTGAGTGGAAAGTGTAGCATGATATACATTTTGTAATCGCTTGGACAAGCAAACAAAGACGCCATCGTTCTTCATATATGTTATATATATATATATATATATATATATATATATATATATATTATATATATATTAGCCATGAAATGCGTGTGCTTGACTGTTATAGTCTGTTCTGTCTATAGGCTGATGTTTTACCTGTTCAACTGCGCAAATTGCAAGAAGCCTTTCCTGGCTGTTTCGTAACAGTATTTTTTTCCCCAATGTAGTTAGCTGTGTGTCCTCACACCAATTACCCATAATAGCTAAAAGACATCTGATACATGTGTTATCAAACGATTACAAGCTGCAGAAATATCCTCTTTGCCGTTTTTTCTCTTTCCCTGGTGGTTTTCGAAATCTCGTAATGACCTTTAAGCGCGCACTCCTTGGCAGTCGGCGGCACATTGACCTCCCGGCGGTCCCACCCGTAGCGAGAATCTGACAGTCGAAGATATGACTTTGGGGCCTGCATCCAGTTGGGGTGACTAATAATACGGCGTCCACGTAAACAGAGCTATCAACTGCGCGGTTCCCCCTGTCACCAGTTGTTGTAAAGTATGACAGTTTGATACAAGGCGAGGTCGAGACTGGAAAACAAAAACAAGATGGCAAGCAGTTTTAGTGTTGTAATAGTCGGAAGATTCTATACTCGGCTCTTTCATTATCAGCGACGGCGGCCGCTTGATTGCACAATATGACTACTGTTCGGATTCAAAACGGGTTAATCATCATCCATTTCTACTGTGCGGTCATCGACGCAAACATTACAGCTGCACTCCCTGGATGCATCCTTGTGTGTGTGTGTGTGTGTGTGTGTGTGTGTGTGTGTGTGTGTGTGTGTGTGTGAGTGTGTGTGTGTGTGTGTGTGAATATGTGTGTGTGCATTTTCTTTTCGAATTTCTTATTAATGCATTTTTAGCAACAATGGTTGTTTTCATTGCAACTGATTGACAAATTGCCCTACATCGACGTAATAAGCACTGAATGGTCAGTGCTTTGGTAGGAGCCATGATAAAAATCATGGGCGTACATACTCGAGCAGGATTCGAACCTACGACCTCCTTATCACTGGACAGGGGTCATCTCCACTAGACCATCGGGCTTTACCTCTTCTTCTTCTTCTTCTTCTTCTTCTTCTTCTTCTTCTTCTTCTTCTTCCAGTCTGGTACAGTCCTGGGTGTACAGTGTGCAGGTAAAAAATCCTCTACCATTTTCTATGTGCAGCTAAAAACAAGAAGATGAGATTCTGAGTGTGTTTACCTGTGTGTGGGAGAGATAGATGGACTGTGAGTGAGTGGGTATACAATGTTTCTGGGTTAGGGAATAAGGGTAGGCAGGAAAGAATATAATATGTTTTAGATATATATATTTTGTACATTTCCATTATTTTGTACAATTTGTTTATTCGAACAGTCAATTAGAATGTTCAAGTATACTCCTTGAGTCCATTTATTCACATCATGTGGGCTGTGATTTGAATGCATGTGGAAGCGACAACGAATGACATTTTCCTTCACAAAATGAAAGTAAAAATGGAAAATACAATGGCAATGTTTTCTTCAGAACTTTTAACAATAACAATTCAATGTCAATTCGGCGCATCAGGAGTAAACTCTCCTCGTTTGATTTTTTTTTTATTAAGTCCACATAGTTGTAAAAACAGTTGAAGAAGAATGTGTGTCTTAATACCAAACGCCTAGGCAAATTTCCGGATCAAAATTTCACCAGTCTTTCCATTAATAAAATGTACCATTGTTGCTCAGAAAAACAAAAACAAACAAACAAAAGCGGCGTGGGTTGTGGGTTGCCATACACGCAAATGGGAATCTGCTACAGCGCCATAATGTGTGAAACGAATATCCCTTGCGTTTAGTAACGAGAGAGGTGTTTCATTTCCTGTACAAAAGTACCGACCGTTTTTTTTTTTGTTCGTGTGTTTGTTTGTTTTTTTCTTCTCTCTCTCTTTCCTCGAACATGCAGACATGTAGAGTCACTTCTAGGGCTGTTCGGATGTAGAAACTGTTTCACATCCTTGGACGTTTTATCAGCCCTGGGGAATCCAATCCAGATTTCATGCTGGTGATTAAACTCTTTAAACATTGCCCAGGAAGTACAAAGTAAAACAAAAATGGTCCTGATAAAAGGCGGGACCCACATTTTATTAAGACCTCTTTGTTTTTGATATCTCAGCCATTTCAAAACCAACTTTTATCAAATAAACTTTTGATTTCTCTTAGAATTGCACGCTCATTATTGTAAGTGGTTTCTACTTATCTCGTATAAAGTTAAAACCTGAATCCCCATCTCAACCAAAACTATACCATCCCTTTGATTCACACACATATGCAGATGAAAGTCTGACACAGGAAACAAAAATTAATGAGGGGACTAATGAGTATTAGTTTTCTATTATGAGCTCTTTTTTGAGACATGACTTTATTTTTGGTACTGAATAATATGATAATTAATATTTGCATAAACTCCTTTGTGGAGATATTTTGTATGAGCTCCCTTGCGGAGACTTCCAATATGAACTCCCTCGTGGAGACTTTGTGATCTCCCTCGTAGAGACTTTGTGATCTCCCTCGTGGAGACTTCCAATATGAACTCCCTCGTGGAGACTTTGTGATCTCCCTCGTAGAGACATTATGTGAATTATGGTATATCTAATATTCTTGTTTGATACTTTTAAGATTTATTGTATTTGACTTTTGTCAGTATTGTCTGGGGCAGCAAATTATTTGTTGTATAGGGCCCAGTGTTTTCTCTCTATATTCTTTCTTCAAAACACAACAACAACTAATGAGGAGACATAAAAAATAGATTTAGTTTTTTTGTTTCTCTTGTGGGGTTTCGCTTCCGTCGTCGGAGCAAAAACGCAAATGAGGAAGTAAAATGTCATGAAAACGGCCGCTAAACTCTGTGTCCTGCAGAGCTTCCACCTTGAAGCGAAAACTCCCTCAAACAGTATCGATAATATATGGACTAGATAATTTAGAAGCAATGTGCGCAACAGCTCACGCACACCATGTGTTTTTAAAATGAATAGACGAACAATAAAAAGACGAAATTTATGTACCCAGTGAACTCCATAAGAGCTATCAATATGTTATATACTTATCTTCACAGAAACCACAGCCATGGTGTAGATAGTTTATTGACATGTGTTTTTTAAAGTCAAAAGAGTTAAACAAAACTCAGGAGTTCGCCTCTGATATAACCTCGTTTCACTTTGCTGCTCCCTCAGAGTAGATGTCTACCTCAGATTTCTCCCTTCCTGAACTACACTGTAGATGTGTCAGGTGATGCTTCTTTTTTTTCTTCTTCTTCTTCTTCTTCTTAAGAGCCACAAAATGTATCGTGATTTCTTCTTTTTTTGCTCTATTTCAAATATACCTCCATTTAAGTTAATACAAGAGAAACTAAAGAGCTTATTCCAACGTAACCGCAAGAAATTAATGTTACTTCCACTATATGCACTGAATGACGTTGTTACGCTGAATGATGTTCGACGCAAACACGCCCCAAAGATGACTACCCGGGGTATTTGTAAAGCACGCAGGGTTACCATCAGTCAGATTAAGTAGGTCGCCTTCAGGATATATCATTTTCTATTCTGTCTGACACTGATGTCACCGGGTGGAGTCAGAGTATCTCAGGTGACCCTTTCACATCGTAGAAATTATAAATATAGACTATAATTCCTCATCACATATATTATATAGTTCTCTGCAGCCTCGCTCGGATCCATCAGGTGGGAATAATCTTTTATTCTCTTATGCAGTTTATACGTGAGAAAGTCAATATATTGTCTTTGGTGTCATCACGGCTGACAATATCAAATCCATGTTTATTGTGATTTCATCATTTCCTCAAAAACAAATTAAAATCCTTACATTCTTGTGATGCCAGACATTTCCACACTTTGTAACTGAATACTGAGCTCAGAGGATTTCTTTCCTCTTCGTAATTATCAACTCATTATATCAAGGGACTGCAGTAACACATCAAGGGGGGGGGGGTAGCATATAGCTGGATTCGCGGATTCTCTCCAGCGTGTATATATATATATATATATATATATATATATATATATATAAGATTATGCCATCTGCATAATTTGAGACAACAATACCGCGCCATAGGAAGAATACGCTTGTTGTTTTTTAATGGGATAAACTATTTTTTTTTGTGTGTGGAAATGATATAATAATCATATGGCGACAAACAAGACGTCTCCTTGTAGGTTTGAAAGTCATAGTAGGAAAAGTTTTCATCCAGAATTTGCCACTCCCCCCCCCCCATTTTCGAATGACAAGTTAAGTTATAGCAAGATAAATGTATGTAACCCAAATACCTGTGTTCCTTAGAAGGAGCTTGAAGATTGTTTGCACTAGAATCCATTCTTAACCTTTTATGTGCTTTGAGTACCGAATGGCACAGAAAACCCCCCAAAAATTGTATACATTGTCCAAAGTCCCTGGCACAGAAAGGGGTAAGGAAAACATAAAAGAGAATAAGACCGTTACGTTTTACAAAATGACTAACAATCTGAAAACAGCTTATTAATAATGACTTCTTGATGAAGTTAAAATCAATACAACAAGCGGTATAAAGACTTCATCTACACGAAAAGCGTCTACAGTTTGGTTGAGAAATTAAAAACATATTTGCCCAATACGGATACTTTCAAGGTCTTTAGCCGCCACCCGTGCAGGCGGTTAAATATTGCTGCATGACTTGTGGAATAATCTTCCATCCAGACTGAATCAAAGTTCTATTCTAGACTTTGATTCAAATTTAGAAACCTGATAAGATGGGCTGCATATCACGTGGGATGTGGTGTCCTGTCGTCGATGATAAGTAATACATGTATACAGCTGACGAAACGACCACGATCACCTTTTACTTGACCATGCGGTTTCAATGGACGGGGCCGGTAAGTCTATCGACGACTTCCCTGCTCGCGATCACGTCAGCTCACGAGTGCAATACAATCCTTTGTCAATCCTCTCCCATACAGTATTCTGTAAAATACTTTTTTCTCGGTTGCAGAATCATAAAATACCCCTGTATAATTATATATCTTTATATTTAAAATTCATCCTTAAATCGGCAAGGTATTTCAGAAGACTTAAATTAATAATCATATCCTTCAGAAAGTGGCATTTTTCTTTCTTTTTTTTTTGTGCAGATTGAATAAATCTAACCAGTTCCAGCAAGTCTTTCTCGGATATAGGATGAGCAGTAAACTTCAGAGTTGCCAAACTGATGAGACAGAATTGTAATTTCTTCAACAAATTACCTGCAGAACGTGACGGGTTAAGATACTTCGTATAGATACAGGTTTGGAAGTTGCAAGCACTGTTATCTCCATGGACGGGTAAGGAAGGATATGTGAGTGAGTGCAGTTGATACAGACTGTGACTGCGGAACATCCATTCAAACCAATTACCACCTCCTATGCTCGCTTCGAAGAGTTACGAAAAGACAAAATACCTTAATCCTGCATGTAATTTATCCAATCCATCGTGGTTTGCAGTCATAGTCCATAACGATATTATTTGTTTCTAAAGCGTCAGATATATGATTTGGAATATTTGCGTGAAAATGATAATGTCATATATGGTATTATGACGTTGGGCTTGTCAGTGTTTGGATTAATAAGGTGTAAAATGGACGTCCAGTTATTCTCTCCTACATTGTACGTAGATGGGGATCATTCCAGACAGGTTTGATGGATCTTTCTTTTGATGAATATTTTTCTACCATACTAGGACAAAGACAAAACGTCTTTCCTTGTTACATGTATCAATTCAATCCTCTGGATATACATAGTGTTTTCTTTCATCCTTCAAGCTTATTCCATGGTAAGCTTTCTCGCAAATTTTCATATTTCATTCTGGGCAGATCAGCCAACACTAACAAAATAAACAAAAAAGGAGTTATACGATCGACATTTTATGGTGATTTTGGAATGAGAAGCGAACGTTTATGAAATAGAAAATTGCTTAAGCTTTAAATCCCCCCAGTGTGTCTGGTTCTCAGTCTCGGCAAAAACAGACACCGCTTCTTGCACCGTTATCAATTTGTCACCTTATCTTCCCTAAGCTTTAAAGTAAAGTGACAAAACGGATAATGTATAACAAATTATAGAGAGCGACGGCAGGGGAAATTTATCTATATTATTTGTCTCTAAAATACTGTAAATTCCCCAAAGAGGTATAACACATTGCACACCCCTTTCAGGGCGCTGTGAGTGAATAAAAAAGCTTTGTACTCTTCCAGGCTACCGAAAACAACTAAATATCCAAGGAGGCAGGTGTTTATATCTTGATGAAAATATAAGTGATAAACCATCTTTAAAATCAGAACATTGATGATGACTGTCAAAAGCAGAGTTTGAAAACTTCCAGGTATTATTATTATTATTTTTTTTTTTTTTTGGGGGGGGGGGGGGCAGCATTTTCTTTCCTACGAAAAACACATCTTTTCTACAAGAGAGAGAGAGAGAGAGAGGGGGGGGGGAGAGAAGAGTGTAAATTGTTTATTCTTTGATCTCTGCTCTGCGATTTTGAGTAAACGATAATTCCTAAAGGTGGAAAACAAACATTGTTTGGAGACTAACGACGATAATTCCTTTCAAATGCTGTCTTCACATAGATCGTGCCTCAAAACTTATCTATACAAAATAGCATAATATGTTTGTTGAATTTGAACTAATGATGTAACTATGTCAGATGTATTGGCAACTCGGACCCCTTATATACGTATGAGAAACAGTTATTGTAGAGTATGTTCTATATATTGTGTTTGGTAAATTGGAATTTTTGTTGTTGTATTTTGTATTATGGTATAATTAGTTTGTTAAGCTCATTTTAAAGTCTGTATTGCCTTATATAAGAATTTGTTCTGATTATCATTATTGTTATTGTTATTATTATTATTATTATTATTATTATTATTGTTATTATTATTATTATTACTATTATTCTCATTATGGAAGGGTATAGGAAGGAAGTGTTAGTTTTATTAGTTGGCCTATACTGGTTTTGGTTTTCAATGCCGTAATAGTTATGAGCGGGCATTTCATTGAGTGTGTTTTGATGTTTTTTATTTAATTATTGGCTCTTACTTAAAAATTAAAAGTTTGCTAATGACCCCCCCCCCCCCTCCCAACTGGACACAGAAGAACATCACTAAAGACACAAAATAAATTTATTTTCAGTCGAAAGAGTGGCGATGACCAATAACTATTCTTCTAGAACGGACAAGTGGCAGGTGCCCACCTATAATGTCCGCTGAATACACAAGTCCATTAAGAAAGAAAGAAAACATAGAAGATCCGCTAAGGACATCCGTTTCAGGAAGGTACATGTAAGGACCGTCGGCAATCTTTACTGCTCGAATACGAGGCCAAGCATCACTGCCATTCATCATTTGGGAGGAATTGCTATCAGAAGGAAAATATTTGCCTGTACTCTGCGGCAGTTTCTTGACGGACGCACTTGCACTGTCATCTGAGACGGCTTGAGTGATGGTCAATTACGCCCGTCGTGTGACGTCACACGGTACATCCGTAGTCATCAGCGGTCATGGCGCATAGGATGCTAGAACAGAAATTTACCTGTATGACTTTCGTTCGGTGTAGATTTAAAAAAACAAAAGCAGAATGTCGCTTGAGGTAAACTCAATGCTCGAAATAGACCGTGGAATAGATTGCATGTTTACCGGTGTATGCGATGGATTTGATCACTTCCGAACAATATCATACACACCCCAGCCCACTCATAGTGACAAAAATAATAGGATCATTCACGTTCTGCTCTTTCACGATGACAGAAATTCAATATTCCGACTATCCAACAATAATTGATCAGTAGCTCAAAGATAAGAGTCAAGATACATTCCGTTGCGCTAGTCCTAGCCTTAACTCTCAAGTGAATCCGCCTTGATATCGCAGTCTATACGGTATGCTCTTTTCCAGCATCTTCATCATTCAGTTTAAAGGCATCCTTCTGTAATGTGGCATTACAGCTCATCTTTATACCCGGTCAGAAATGATCATGTCGGCATACCGTATATATGGATGTGCTCCCTACCCCCCCCCCCCCCCCCCCCAAGGATATAGGCATACGAACTGATTAAAGGGTACCTCCGGATGATTTTCAGACTTTTACATTTGAACAACTATAAATTTGTCAAACTGAGTACACAGTTTCAGAATTTATAGTGATTGGGATAAGGAATGAGAATGTTTTAAAAATTTATAACAAATTGCAATGAACAAGGATGATGACATGACAGCCTCACCATAAGAATGCATGAGTTGGGGCTCAAGGTAGCAGAACAAAAGAAGAAGGCATGCATAGATTTTTCACAGGTGAACTTGTCGAGCAAGCGGTATTGTAATGGAATTACACTGCTACATTTCTGAAATATATGAGGCTCTGATGTCATCAGCACTGTTCAGTGTAATTTGTGTAAGATCTGCAATTTATTGGTTTCTCTGCTCTAGGACCACAATAAATTCCACGAATCTATACATGGAGCTGTTGAATTATGTACTACATGATGTGAAATTATGAAAATCGTCCGGAATGCCCCTTTAACCCCTTTTGGTAGCTCCTCAATGTGCTGAAACTGACACTATCGTTTTTCCCACTTAACCGATGTCATACTACAGTTGCGATTTTGCACCGCCAATACATTGTACAGGTGGACTCTATAATTACGAGTGGGTAGCTCTTCTGCATTTATAGTGTGCAAGCCTTGGAGGTATCACAGCAAACTCTAATTATTCTTTTCTAAACGATCACTTGACATAATCTAATCGCTTTAAAAAAAAAAACAATGGGCTTCTCCTCAACTTTTTTTTCGGGTTTGGGGGTATTCTAAATCGTCATGTCAATATGATCGTTTGAATCGGCATTTGTAGAACTTATCTAGTTTCCTTGTTTTTGTCCGAGAGGATTGAGTGAGTCAAAGCATATTCATGTATTTTATTTTCATTTGTCATATATATATATATATATATATATATATATATATATATATATATATATATATGTATATGTGTGTGTGTGTGTGTGTGTGTGTGTGTGTGTAATTGTATATTTCGAATTCATATATATATACAATCCCATGTATAATGTACTTAATATACTTACAATATATATGTATATATAAATAAATATATATATATTACATGCAAATAATACATTGTGTCGAATTTCTGTGTTAGTAGTTTCAAATTTTACAGACTTTAATCTTCCGAATTGTTCCTAATTCAATGATTACATACATCTTACGTTGTATTCGAAAATCTACAAATCAATTCAAAACATATATTGCAACAAAGATCTGTGTTTAAAAAAAAAGAAACCTTGGACTTTTAAATTTTGGACAATGGACAATTTTTCAATCATATCTCAATACCTTCCTCTTTCTTGAGATAGATCCAATCTTATTTCATATCTTACAACGTGAAGCATTCGATGCTTCCTCTTTTTCATAGTGTAGATTACATCATTGATAGGAAGAACCAAACGAGAATAACGAATTCAACAGTTCATAATTACACTGCGTGCTAAGAATCGCATTCGAAAAGACAGACCTCCATCTATTACTAATTTCTACTCTACTTGTTAACTGGCCATCCGCTCATATCACTGACGGTATATTTGTGACTCTCCTAACACCTTAGAAGAAATCACTCAGATATTCATTCATTATTTTCATGGCAGAATTGCAAGAATGCAAAAAAACCCCCCAAAAACCCACTGCATAAGCAAATGCACGCCATCACGCTTCGCTGCAATTTCGTCGAACTAGCTCTTGGACAGTAATGATTTAGCTTCTTGGTTTCTTTTTTATACATGTCTCCCAAGAGAATGCCCTTTACACCCCCCCCCCCCCCAGAAGGCATGGGTCATGATACTCACGTCCAGATTTCGCCTTGAGGTATCGGCCAATCGTGAGCTTTAATCGGTGAAATGAGCAGATTTTGTTACTTCTCTGAACACCAACCCCTCATTTTGTGCCCACCCAATTTCTCTCGATTACTGCAGACGATTTCAGACCCACAGACAGAGAGAGAGAGAGAGAGAGAGAGAGAGAGAGAGAAGGAAGACATTTTTTTGGGATGATTTTTCGTATCATTGTATCTTTCAGCAAGCTTGATTCATCTATACGGAACGTTGATCGCCGAGATCTGACATGCGATGTCCTACATGAACAGTCACAGTTATTCCTCTATAAGAACAGCAGCAGCAGCAACAACAACAACAACAACAAAACAACAAAAAGCAAAGAAAAGAAAAAAAAAACAAGGACGGTATTGAGTCCTCTAATTGAAAGCTCTGGCTTTCCCGTGGACTATTACAAAGATTGATCTCAAGAGTTCAACTTTTGGTTGAGCAGAGCAGAGTATTAACGGGGATATTACCAGCCCACAGCATACAAGTCTTAACATAAAACAAGTACACGAGCGTGCAAACTTGCAGCACATTTACAGACCGCGGTCGTATTAACCTCAATGATCATTGCGAGAGAGTGAAATGTCACATTATGAATTTTGCAATATAAAGCTCTTTCCTTCTTCAAAGTAAGAATATAAAAGTGTCCAATTCCCCTATGCAATCTTTAAGCTCTCATGGAAAAAAACAAAACAATCTTTAAAGCAACATAGCTGCTGGAGGTGAATAAATAAATCCGTCTGTTATTATGATAATAGGGGCTACACATATGGATATATGCAATACTTGTATAAAGACATATTTTACATTAAAGTGTACTATGATATGTACATTAGTGGATGATTATTTCTCAATAAATTTTGTCAAAAGAACGACAAGCGAAAAAGATAGGTGAACACAAGAAGAGAGAATTACTTTGATAGAGAAATAGCTCAAGAGAAGAAAGGATTCAAGTCAAATAATGACAAGACTAAACTGCTGTCATAAACACGTATTTATTCAGTTGCTTTAACAAAGGGACAAATAAAATATACACGAAGTTTGGTGTGGTTGCTAAAAGCTTCTAAAGCTTGTTTTTCAAGCTAGCCTGAGTGCCCTGGGAATCCTATTTGTTTTTCATGAATTTTTGCATGAATGTACGAGGTACAATGTCATATATACATAATATATACAGGTCGTTTTAAAATACAACGTTATGCTGCAAGAAATTTCAGTACGGGGACCTAGCAAAAAACACCACTACACTATACACACATACACAAACACACACGCACGCACACACACACACGCACACACACATTCACCATAACCCACATACACACATGATATTGAACACACTGTATCAGGAGCGGAAACGCGCAACACCTGAAAGCTTTTTCGTAGATCGAGTCTTGCCTTTTGCGACCCGCTTGCGGGAGCGTTATAATCAAGAATCCAGCCAAGAGTTCAGTGACACCCGTCGCGCACTTTTCCCGCCTCGTGAGGCCACAGTCGTCTGCAAACCCAAAAGTCCCCTTTTTCTCTTGTCTCCATGAGAACCAGGTGTCAGCGTTAAATCTTGACAGGTGCTACGAACACCTTTCCTGCAACTTCTTGCCTGTCTGTCTGAGCGAAGATGTCCAATATTTCTGTTTTTAGGGAAAAAGAACCCAGAATTTGACGCCTGACAGATTCCTAGGAAGATTTGCTAATAGTCATATTATAATTACGTATAATCAATCGTCTATCTTGCATATACTTTAGAACGAAAATAGCTCTACAGACATTTTTCGACAAACGCCGCCATGACGTCTATTTCGCAAGCGAAATTGTCATTACACCGCCTCCGTGCTTTTTAATAATATAAATGTTGGTCACGACAAAACGTACTTTTACATTTCCTCTCCTTTAAAAAAAAAAAAATAAGTTCTTTTTTCCCCATCATCCTCCCATCGCTTGATATAAGAGATCAGGAGGCTCTGGAAAATGTCCATATCTTGGTGAATGCACCAAAGCAATGGTCAAAGAAAATTTCTATGACCGTTGCCTTTGATGCATATATATATAAATTATATATATATATATATATATATATATATATATATGAACAGTTTTATTGCAAAATGAGCTAAGCGCCATTTTTAAACATTTCAAAGTAAGTCCATCAACAGATAGAGCAAAATTAAACCTTTCCAGTAATACCTCACTTGCGACATATCAAGGAACATTCTAGAAGTTATAATCAAGATTACCCTGTATTTTCTCATTATTTTCCTCTTTTTTTCAGCTTTAATCACAAATATCTCAACTTAACAAAAATGGATTTTGCTCGTTTTGCGATAAAACTCTTCATTTTATACATATGCATATATATCAAAGGGAAAACATATGCAGTACAATCAATCACAAGACGTTATTGGCCAACTTTCAGTATTAGCCGATCGCATGTTATTATTACGGAGCGTCTGGTCTCTTTACAAAAGTATGTGCGTGCCTGAAACACATGTGTGCATTAAACTTTATACTATCGTCATCTTTATCTATAATAATATTTTATATCATTATTGACCGATAAAAATGGACTGAAATGTTTTGACTTAAGCACAAATGCGACCCCCAACAACAGCAAAAAAAAAAATAAAGAAAAAAAAAGAGACATGATGTCATCAAGCAAGGATCTCATCAAACTAGGTCTGTGGTGGATGACACTTCAATGGTTTATTGTTCTTCGTCAGCACTACATTAGCTAGATTCATTTAATAAATTTAAACCCTTTTTTTTTAAATACAGATTTTAAGTTTTCAAGCGCTGGTTACCAGCAGTACTTCTCATCCTTAGATGAACAGTAAACATACTGCTATAATATCTAACACATGTCTTGATGAGACTACCCTGTGGAAATAAAACCGAAATAAATAAATAAGTAAATAAAATCAAATTAGATAGTGTCTGTAGACGTCAAATATAATGCAGGAAATCTGGAAAGTTTGTTTGCCTATTGAAACACCCACGGACGAATGCTCATCAATGATTTTGTACACCTCCTCCTCCTTCTCATCCTCCGGGTTCCTAAGTAAGATTTGTTTCCAGGCGGTCTTTGTCTCTTTGAAAGTTGATGACACCTTTTCTTTCTTTTTTTTTCTATTTCCTTTTGCTACCTGTTGCTACCTGAATGCATCAGACGGGTGCCATTGCAGAGTCACGCGCCCCTGCTAATTCCATAGAATGACAACATACACCCCATAACACAGATCTCAACAAAGGCATGCAGGTTTAAGCTTCTTCAAATATGCATAGGGGTTTTTGTTGCTGACCCATATCATGGAAAACGGTAACGCAGGCAGCAAGAAACACATCTCCACCACGACCTAATTCCAAGCCATCTTTGAAACGTTTCGCAGGCGTGGCCTCCCTTGTCAGCACCCCTCGAATGTCTCATGGATGCGCTTTCCAGACAAGAAACAGGAATTTCGGAAAGATCGGAATCTAGCCTGAAAGTTGAGTATCGAACCATCAGATTGTACCAAAGTAGGGCACGCCAATTAATCCCGTTTCCCTTCAAAAAAAATAGTAGGGAAAAAACCTCACCAAAATATTTTGAGGCATGATATGAAACCTTACATGAAGTCCAGAGCTCAGAATTCAGACTTCACAGCATGTTGATAGCGTTAACGCTAATGACGTTCCACGATCGTTACTGCAACGAGAAGGGGAAAAGAGAAAAAAAAAGAGGGGATGGGAGAGGTAAGGGGGTATGTGAAGAGAGGGATGAAAATCAACAAACAGCACACACAATTTCCCTGTAAAACTGCAGATTTTCGGGAGGTCGATATAGTTTTACATAAAAATTGCCGCGGGCTGTCCGGAGACAGTGTCGCCACCGTAATGAGCGTCTTTCTCCTGCCTTCGTCATCACAACCGTGACACTCCTCTGATAATCCGATAAGGAGGAAAATGCGCGTGTTTATTCAGCCCCTTTTTTTAAGAAGCCGAGGCGCGGCCGAGGGCTTTTGGACGGTAATTCGACGTGGAAAAAATGGACATCCGGGGACTCACCCAAGTTCCTTGGCATCACAACGTGAGAAGTCGTCCTCAGAAAGTTGGAAAATGTATGATGATAATGATGTGCATCTCGCTATCTTTATTCTAAACATCGGTATTCTTTAGAATTATTTCTGTTATGACTGCAAAATTTATGATCATCATCATCATCATCATATCAATGAGTATGGATGGATGTGGTGAAAGTTTTCAATTCCGCAGTAATTATAAAGATAATGTAGATAAGTAGCATCACAACTAATATTGTTCATATGAATGTATGCCGTGTTTGATGTTCGTTGCTGTCTCTTAATCCCTGCTCTTTTTTATTTTGTAGGAAATTAGAGCCAATAACTCAAGTGGAAATATCATAATGAGACTGAATGAACCACTTCCATCCCCTCAAACAGACGCAAATGGATATGAAAAAAGCCCCTGAAATTGCAACAAATAATTACATCTTCATATATCATAGAGATACCTACCTACTTATCTATATACGTATTCATGTATACACACACAAACACACACACACACACACACACACACACACACACTATCTTTATATCTATATCTATATCTATTTATATCTATACATAAACCCTTCAAAAAAGTTTGGAAATCTGACTTCAGTTGTAAATTTCTCCAGTTTGTAAGCACTATACAATACATGCTTGATATCAATGGAAAGAGTATTAAATTCCCTTTAAAATGATATCCTACTCATTATGATTATACTATCAAGTAAAGAACTGTATTCAAAAGTGTCTGATAAGGTCTGTATTGAAAAGTTGCAATACGAACAAGAACTGTCCTTATGAATGAGAATGGTCGTGAAGAGTACATAAAGAACATGTTCTTTTGTGTTATGTCTTTTGTTCTCAACTGGTCAGCCATGAAGGCAAATTTCAATAGACATCTTAATCCATTCCATACTGAATTCTGAAATCCTCATAGACTAAATACATAGGCCACCAGGTTCCCGTAGGGAATGGGTTAACTTCACATTCAAGTTTTCAGTGGTGGCATGCCAGGCAATTTTGATAGCTCATCAAGTTTTATGGTTGTACATCATGCCACTTGTAAGCAATGTTCAAAAACCCCGCGCCATAGGGCAAATTTAAGCTGAGATGCTTCATAAAGATGGCAACGCAAAAACACATACAGCGAGACATGTGCGCAACTTTCGAGAGAGAGAGAGAGAGAGAGGGGGGGGGGGCATCATTAGAAATGGACTGGCCTGCATGCAGCCCCGACCTCAACCCCATAGAACTTTTTTGGGGTGAACTTGGTCGAGCTGTGGGGAAGAGGGTCACAAATGCAACGACATAGGCAGGACTCCGTCAGATACAGGTTGACGCCAATCAACAGCATGAGGACACGGTGCCAGGCGGTGGTGCAAGCACTTGGCTCGTCCACCAGATGCTGAGGCCCGATCATGTTCATTGGCAATATAAAGACAAAGTAAACATAAAGTAAACACAAAATAACGACAAAATGAAGACAAAATAAAGATGAAATTCCAATAAAATCAAGACCATGCCATTTCACCTCTTAATGTCTTTGTTGCTTAATGTGGCGAAGTTCTGTGAGATGAAATGGTTTGAGTCATGATCGTTTGTGTGTGTGTGTGTGTGTGTGTGTGTGTGTGTGTGTGTGTGTGTGTGTGTGTGTGTGTGTGTGTGTATGTGTGTGTGTTTGCATGTGTATGTAATGCTGTGCATGTGTGTGTATGTGTTTATCTGTTTGGTTGAACGCATCATGTTTCACTCCATAAAAATGCTGATGTTACAGTAAATGAACACCAAAGAAAAATGGGGAACTCACTCATCACGAGGAAACTGCACTATACGGACGTCAAAAATTGGGCCATTTTGAAACTTTTCAATTCTGACTTTACCTCATATTTGTAAGCACTGCGCCTCCATGTATACGATAATCATAACAAGTATGGTATTATTTTAGAGAAAATTAAACAATCTTTCTGTGGTACTAAGCACAAATGAATCATTTCTAAGAAAAGATGAGAAATGATTGATCAAACTCAGATTTCCAAACTTTTTTGAAGGGTTTTATATATAATGAAGAAACAAAGTGGTAATGCAATTTTAGCCAATAAAGCATGAGTTTATTTTCGGCGTCCTACGCCTTTTTCAGGAGTCTTCTGAAGACTTCAAGACTTTCTTCATTTCTTCGTGGAACCAATACGTGAAATCTGAACATGTTTATATAATTATGTATATATATATATATATATATATATATATATATATATATATATATATTATATTATGTACGAGGTGAAAAGAAGATATTAGAATGCATTATTAGTCCCCAACCACTTTTAATCGCCGCACTAAATTTTCGACGTACATGTATATATATGTATATATATATATATATATATATATATATATATATATGTATATATATATACATATATATATATATATATATATATATATATATATATATATATGTATTGATGTAGGCTATACGTGCTTACATTTATAGGTAGATAGATAGATAGATACAGATTTATATATAGATATTCAGTACATTTAAATAGTAACAAAATAACCCTCCGAGTGTCAATCTCTCTGCCATATGATCCTCCGATGACGATTTCGTCCGTCTATCGCCCTACGATTGCTTGCTTGTTTGTTTATTTGTTTTATTTCCGTCATAAACATACATACAGTTGTAAAATACAACATATAAGGTACAAGGAAAATGATACATCATGCATAAAATGAAACATACATACATAGCAAATGAATAGTGTGACACATCATCGATATACAAAAAGAATAGAATGTAGGATTATAGAAAGATAACGGCTGGATAGCCCATAATCAGCTGCACTTTTCTGGTGCCGCTGGTCTTCCATGGAGACCAGTTATAAAGAGGTATGGAAAAGAAAGAAAAAAAAAGAGTAGAAGATTACATATTTATATAAATACAAAATTATAACAATCTCATAAAATATTAATTTATTATGCAATATTATACAAAATCTCAAGGCAAAATACGCTTTCTTGAAAAGTGTAGATACATTTCTTGTGTATCAGAAAGAAAATATATATATCTAGATAAGTTTATACTGATGAGATTAAACCAATTAAAAAAGGGACCGTTTAAAATCCTTCAGTGACTTGGAGTGGTTCAGGAGCTACCTACAAAACCGAAAACAATATGTATCTCTGAACGAGTACAGCTCGAGTTTAGAATTCATTAAATATGGCGTTCCACAGGGTAGTTTATTAGGACGTTTACTTTTTATCATTTACATTTAATAGAGATACTCTTGTACGCATCGTTAATTCCGAATTGAAAAAAAGTAACTCAGTGGATAAGAGCTAATAAATTATCACTTAATCTCCAGAAAACTAAGTATATGCTTTTTAGTAATTCTTTAGATGATTTAGGCACAGGTATTGTTTTTGATGACACTTTGTTAGAACGAGTTTCTCATATAAAATTCCTTGGTATCACAGTGGACGATAAACTTTCGTGGAGGCCGCATATTACAAACATTAGTACAATAATTTCACACAATATTGGTATTATCAATAGACTCAAGTTTCATATTCCATTACCCTCTTTGTTGACGTTGTATTTTTCTCTAATTTTACCTTATCTTAATTACGGTCTCCTGGCGTGGGGAAGTGCCCATCAAAATTTACTAGATAAACTACTGTTATTTAAAAAAAAAAAAAAAAAGGTTATTCGTATTATTTAATATTATTTTAATATTAAATTAAAGATTTGTATTTTGTTCAACTTGGTCAGTTTATGTTTAATAACAATATAAATGCACTTCCCAGTATTTTCAATTTAATGTTCCCACGGAACCAGTCTTTTCATGATTATCCCACTAGACAATCTAATGAGTTTCATTTACCCCTCCTGAGAACTTTATTGGCTCAGAATACATTTATATACACCGGTCCTAGATTTTGGAACTCACTGAGCTGTGAAATAAAAAACTCCCCATCTTTGTATTCTTTTAAGCGCAAGTTGAAATTTTTTCTATTAAATCCTCTCTGATATGTTTTTTTCCCTTAGCTGTAGGTTTCGTCAACCTCAGGGTTTATCATCCACCCACCAATCATTCAATCACTGAATTCATTATTACGTAAAGAAGTATAGCCATCACAATCCTTGCACAGCTGCAATCAGCAGCGCCAACTCTAAGAATCACATTCTCTACCATCCCCTGTTCCATTTCCCTTATTCAGCGTGTAGGCATTCTCTCATTCTCTCTTTTTCTTTCTTTCCTTCCATACTTTTCATCTATTCTGGCAAGTTGTGTCATGTTCTTGTGTTTCTTCTGTTTTGTCCCGTCCTGTCGTATATCATATTTGTCACAAGTGTTTGTAAATAAGTAATTCATAAGTTTTATAAGTGGTTCACAATCTACAAGCTTTGCTTTTTAGTGGACCTCTCTATTCTTTCTTCCTTTTTTTTTTTCAACTGAAGCATGACTTTGTATTATTCATTTTTTTTTGCCAGTATGCTCTCTTATATTTATCGATATCATTTATACATTGCAAAGGCAAATGTTTTTTGTTTATGATGTATAATACCTGATTTATCTTGTGTTATGTTTTTGTTGAAAGAAAAAAAAAGGAAGAATGAAAATAAATGAACTGAATTGAATTGAATTGAATTGACAGCATGCGGAAGGCTGTTATATAGTTTGGCTCCCATGTAGAAAAATGCACGTTTGCAAAAGTTTGTCCGAGGTTTTGGAAGGCTGAGGCTACTGTGCCGAAATTAGTAGGGTTTCGGGGAATAGAATATATTTTCGTGTAAATAGGTAGGTGTTCATTAAAATCTTATTCAAAATCTTGAAAATCATTACTCCGATATGAAATTTTTGACGGGATTTTAACGTTTCCCTCTGTAGTATATCATGCATTGACCTAACAAAAAAGTGTGATTTAGTATTAATCTTCAGAATAATTCTTTCTGCTCTATTTTGCAATTTTTGCAGTTGATGTATATGTTTTTCACAAGAGGACTCCCAAATAATATTTGCATAATCTAAATGAGAAAGAATAACATTGCGATATTGCCGCATGTTTCCGGAGATGCACGTACATCGAACATGAACATTGAGACAAAAACAACAACAGCTGCAGCAGCAGCAACAACAACAGCTGCAGCAGCAGCAGCAACAACAACAACAACAACAAAACAAAAAAAAAAACAAAAAACAAACAAACAAAAAAGCCGGCAACAACAACAGCGGCAGTGACGACAACGATATCAACAACAATAACTACGGCGTCAACCACAAGTTAGTGACTGAAGTGTAGAGTGAATGAATCCATAATAAAGATACCGAACGTTACTTCATCACCCGTCATCTGACTGACAAGGTTTACGGCGACTGAAAAAAAAAAATGGAGCCAGAAGACAGCAAGATGACAGTCATGGGTCCCTCGTTGATCAATAAGGGGTGTGCTGCAGGAAATAATGCTGGAATTTATAGCCCACCAATTCAAGTTAGCGGTTGAAGAAAATGACATGCGTCATATTCTTGGGGAGCAGTAAAAAAGAAGAAAAAAAAACAACAGTATTGTAGTTTCGTCCTTTTCATAAGAACTTATCATAACGACCTTAAAATATTAATGGCATTACAATCCTCATAAAGATATTAAAAATATGGAGGATGACAGGAAGAAAAAAAAAAGGAAAATTCCAAACTACTAACAAACCAGACAAGGGTTTAAAAACCCCACAATTCTTAAAGGCAAACATCCTTGGGTGTTCCTGATGGCACGTCACATTTAGCTTATACGTAGCCAACATTGAGTGGGTGTGTATGTTTGTGAGTCTCTCTCCCTCTCTCTCTCTCTGTATGTGTGTGTGTGTGTGTGTGTGTGTGTGTATGTATTATATGCCTAAGAATTTTGTGTTTGTACATAAAAACAGATAATCTTATTAAGGTGGTTACCGTAATGGGTATTGTCATTTTTGTCCCTCCAGTTTAACATTAGGCCCTACCAAGTTTTGAGCTGCTCCTCATTATTACACACGTTAATAACAGCACTTAGGCCCGAATTCGCGATGGTGGTACAATTGAAACTATGGTTTAAACCATGGACAATTTATATGGAGCGCCGAGTGTCGCATGGACTGTTTCGTTACGAAATCAGTAATTTCGTCGACGAAATGTTCATGTCGTTAACGAAATGATCATTTCGTCTATGAAATTTTGTCACTTCGTTACGAAATGACTGATTTCGTAACGAAATAGGCCATGCGACACTCGGCGCTCTATACAAAATATTGTCCATGGTTTAAACCATGATTTCAATTGTACCACCTTCGTGAATTCGGGCCATTTAACAGAGTACAAATCTTACATGCTACCTTAGGACTACAAGAACAATAGAGACAACATCAAAAGCATCAACTGTCTAAACCATAAAGTGTGTGTGTGTATGTGTGTGTGTATTTATGTATTTATCTGTGAAATTTGATAGAGTCGAACACATGACCGTGTGTGAATTTCGCTGTATGTTGATTAAATTATGATGAAATCTTAATAGCTATCACAAAAAAGTAAAAAGTGTTTGAGTTTGCGCGAGAGCTTACTTATAAATGATAATGAAAATGAATAACACCTATATAGAGCTTAATACTGATGTTTCTAAGCGCATTAATCCGGAAAAAAATATTGAAGTAAAATACAGTATAATGTACATATGATATAACAACAACAACAACAACAACAACAAAAATTAGGATTGAGTAAATAAATAACTTTTAAGCCATGATTTGAACTTATCAACACTTTCAGCATTACGAGTTCAGCATAAAGTTAAACATAGTTTGTGCGTTCACGTGTGTGCGTGTGTATGTGTGTGTGTTTGTGCAAGAGGATGTTAATAGGGGAACATCGCTTTATGTAGCTCGCTTCCTTGATACGTTTGTGCAGCTACCGCCCGAGTGGAGAAGTGGGGCGTACAGATAACACGTTTTGTTTTATCAGTGGGGCGTACCCATTTCGCGCGAACTTTTATGAGCAGATTTTGTCGATAATTCAATGCTGTCCCAGGAACTGAGTAGGGAAAGAAGGGGGATGGAGGGATTCTGTTACCTTTAAATTCATCAAGTTCAATAATGAGTGAGTGGGCAAGAAAATAAACCTGGAGTGGTGTGGATCTCGTTTCAGATAATGAGACGGAGGAATAAAGACTTTGCAAAAATAAAGAACAGTAACTCCGGGGCTTAACTTTCAAGCACATTCCACCTGCCACGTCAAGGCACCTACTTTCCGAGTCCCCCCCCCCCCCCTATGGGGATCCGAGCTTCACATTGATGTAAGTTTCTTTAACTTTAATCATTAATTAGTGAACAGGAGTGGCCAAACTACTTCATAAACTTATTGCAATTATCTCCTCATGAATGGTCTTAACTCCTTCGAAGCTGGTTGAGCGGAGGCCAATACTTGTTGTTACAGAATAAAAAAAAAAAAATAATATGAACATATTACGGGAAAAATCCAAACATGACTCACTCATCTTGATGTTTGTTTCCTTAGACGAAATCAGTCTGATATCTTTGTTTAGTAGAACTTTTTTTAATGATTCGATGGCATGAGATGAACAAGGAAATACAGCGATGTCACGAAGATCCGAGGCTATGGAAAAGATGCATGCCATGTGAAATTTAACTCTTTGCATTGGTCTCTTTCGGTTCTGTAAAAGCGTTCTTCCATCCCTTAACCTTTTAGTTATTCTGAGGGTTTGTAAGTACAGAACTTAATTCATTTACGGATTAACGAACCTTGCGAATTACGAACCTTATCTCATTTTCGGAGTAAGGAACTTTCAGAATAACAATCCTTCGAAAACCTTCGGGATCCTATATATGTTTGCATAAATATATGCGTAAAATAATGCCTGCTTGTTCATATTTTGCATTGTGTTAGAAAAAATGTTGGATATTTGAATTGATAATTTTGTCTGTTTTAACTGTCAGATTCAAATTATACTGTACTCAATTAGTTCGTTCAATTGACTTTGTATTTTATTTATGTATGAAAAAATTCAGAAATCAAATCAAATCAAATAATGGCACAAATATCTGAATTAACGGACCTTTTTTTTTCATTTCCGGATGAACGAACATCTTGGTATAGAGACTATGTGTTCCGAATAACCAACCTTCGGGATAAAAAACCGTATTTAATTTTCGGATAAACGAACATTTGAAATAACGAACATCAAGTACTAACGGTATGTATGGTCTGGTAAGAATTAATTGTTCTGGGTATCCGATATTTCTCTTCCTCTGAGAACTCTGATCTCAAATGATGTGTGTTTAGTTCATAAAAAGTCATTCTCTCTGACCTAAAGTCACATGGAACTGCAAGTTCACATGGCTATGCCTTATGTTTACTGGACTTTACATAAACAATATGCTGAACTTCAATAAAGAAAGAAAAAAAGGACCCAAAAGATTTGGTAGTATCGAAACTCCATCACAGAAGTTGAGGGATGAAACCCAAATATACGTGTGACATTCTGTGAACGAAGCAGTGTTAGTAGTTGAATGTTTTGGTGCAGTCATCGCTGGATGAGAACCCTCTACAGATTGTGACGTATAATGCATGGACAGCGATACAAAAGAAATAAAAAATAATTCCACAAAGTCTAATGGATTTTGTTTTCAATGTAGAAAAGTATATCCTTGACTTGTTAACGACATATCTGCAGGGCGATGTCATTCGCCCCTTCTTTCTGAAAGAAGTAAGACAAGTGCTCTTCCATTATGCTAGAAAAGAGAAAAATAATGTTGAATTCTGTGCATAATTTCTCTATATCGTTGTCCATAACTGACGTTAAAAGAAATTGTTGTCTTCTCATCCAGGGATAGTGGCACCAAACCTTTAAGAATTCATAACTAATTGGCCAGTTTTCCTCAAACTCCGCTGATGTGTTCTTTACAAACATTTTTGCATTCCCCCAACTAACATATATATTTAGGTTTCTTTCTCCTTTACAACATGTTTTTTTTTTTTTTTCTAGCATGAGAAAACAAAAAGTACCCGAGTGGGTTTATTGAGAAAATTGCAATCACATGATGTGTGTCTTTCTGCGTTGCCATTTCCTTTCGCACCTATCTCTCTCTGTGGCTCCTTTATACGCCCCCTTCTCTTCCTCTCTCCTCTCTCCCTCAATATTTCTCTATCGTTCTTCCTTTTTTTCGCTGTTTCTTTGGCAGTGATAGATTAGTATTCCTGTCCGAGATGTCTGGCAATGTTTGTTATCCAGATCCAATGGACAGGCGAAGGAGAGACGGTCAGCTCACTATAAGATAAGACTATTATATAGCTGACTATAAGATAAGACTATGTTATAGTCTTATCCTTTTCCCATAGGAAAGGAGTGAGTCAAAATGATTCAAACCGTATGGAGCAGGGAGTCCCGGGTAATTTCGCTGAGAAAAATCATCATCATAATTCTCTGTCATTGCACGATTTGCCACCACTGAATTTTACTGCATAATCTTAATGTATTCCGGTAAGATTCATAAATGAAACTCGTTTCATTAATCAAATCTGCGCAGGATCAAAAGGAAATCGTTTTTACAGTTCTAGTCATTAAGACAATCTACTTCTACCGAACCTTCCTGTTTGAATGAGTTAGATTCTGTTCGGTTGCAATCGAGTTCTGTGAGCTCCTTTAAGCAAAATTTTAAAGCCAATTACTTAAAATCCTACTTTTATTTATTTATTTATTTATTTATTTATTTATTTTTTTTTATTTTTTTTTTTTTTTACCCGTGATCACTCAAATATCTCAGTGTACTCACACTGATGCCTGGTCGGGTGACTACATTTATTTGATTAAATTGCTACTTTAGCATTGGTGCCTTCTTATAAGTTTAGTTATGATATTATACAATATCATGTGCATTCCGTAAATTTTATTACAATCGTCGACGTGTCAACTTGTATTCTCACATGTTTCATCGTTTTTCCTCATTGACACATTGCATTTAACGCGTATATTACTATTATGGAAATTAAATTCTACAAGCTGTTGCTTTGTAATATGTTCTTCATATTACACGCTATTCATGTGTCCTTATACATTTGTTTAATTCCATCTCAAATATTTATTGACTGTTGTGTTAACTTATTCTTCGAAATCAAATAGAATGTCAAATTTGTACAAAAATTTGGAATATGGAACAATGAATAAAAAAAAGCAC
Organism: Diadema setosum; assembly: GCF_964275005.1. Classification (NCBI taxonomy): domain Eukaryota; kingdom Metazoa; phylum Echinodermata; class Echinoidea; order Diadematoida; family Diadematidae; genus Diadema; species Diadema setosum. Next base: position 33,643,313 of record NC_092689.1, read on the forward strand.
TACGAAATTCTGCAACTTGAAACAAAAACTATGATATTTTAAATCCTGTTGCCGATTTAAGAATAATTTAGAAAATAAGAAAATGAAAATAGTTTTGAAATATCTGCAAATGAATGCCAACCCCCATTTTCCTACCTCCTTATTCACAGAGAAGCTACGATAACAATACAACTAGAAAAAGACCAAAAAAAAAAATCTGTAAAACATTGATAAAATTGAAAAAAAAAAATGTGTTCCACATGGCCGCAATGGTCATTTAAACGTTTTAGCATACAGCTGATGCAACACGGATTCCTTTCTTCGGCTAATTCTGCGGGGAAAAAAAAAAGATATGGGTCATTTCAGCATTGGCCCAGGAAGCGTCGTAATTGAGTTCGTTTGGGGCTCAAAGTGGACTTTATTAGCATTTCTAATCAGAGTGCAGGGAATTTACCCACGCAGTTGTCTAATAATGTTTCATCGCAACAGCGGATTCTTCAAAATCGGATGAGACTTTCACCTCAAAGCGAAGAAATGAAATGAATAGAGCAGAATATGAGAAAGATTTTTTTTTTCTGTCTCTTTAATTCAGTCGTCTTAGGGCAGACATTTTTCTATTTAGGTGATAGCGAAATTCAATTATCGTAAGTACACTAAAGTCGAACATAAGGACGACTTTGATTCTGCGAGGAGCTATATCTGCACTTAGATGCAATCTCAGGCGGTGATATGAATAATATATCATTTTTCTTTCTTGCTCTTGATGCCGCTAAAGCTTCCCATCCGTTTCGATTTACACGATCGTAGCGTAATGGATCGCAGATTAGAAATGGACTTAGTCCTAACACCTAGATTGTTGCACTGTTCTAATCTATCATCTGGATATAATAAGGCAATATTTTCTCCCTCTTGTCTCTGTAGGTTATCATAAAGATGAACAAATGTTATAAGATGACTCCCCCCCCCCGAAAAAAAAAAGAATAAGAAAAGAAAATGCTTGTGTCCTGCGATTGGAGATGAAAAGATTTATGCAATTCCATTACTGCCGCATTAGGCCTGCATGATATCATCCTAGATTAGACTGTACTGGAGTGAAAAATGAAGGGGAAAAAATGGTCCCTGAACCAGGAACATGGAACCAGATACTGAATTTGCTATTATACGTGGTTTGAACATGCAGAACATGCTCATTCGCGTTCGCCATATACTTTATCTCCCCAGGCATCATGCCATATTAAAGGTATGCTATACGTCCCTCTCCAATACGTCCTTAATGAGTGTACAGGGTAGATTCATACTCGCCCAAGTTGACGAAAGTTTGCGACTCATCGAACTGGAGGAAATAATTGGGATGATAAACATACACGAATCATGAGGGCCGACTGGATGTCTGATAAGATCATGACTGAGAGGAATTTCTTACTTTTATCATTATCATTAAAGAGGAAACCCACACAAAAATAGATAAACTTTAAAAGAAAGAGAGAAAAAAAGATTCCCTACATAATGATACAAAGATAACAAAAATCGGATATGAAATAAGGAAGATATTACATTCTAAAATCTCATTTTTTTTTCTGAAGGCATTTTTTTGGGGCCAGTACTTATGAATATTCAAATCAGGAAGTTGACGATGTCATGCTCGCACAATTTCTTATTTATTTCGTATACAGAAGTGGCAAAAATCTCATATTTACGCCATATGAATATAAAACTTGCTTTTAAACCACCTAAATTAAAAAAAAAAAAACAATGTTAACTCTGACATGACTTGGTATGGGAACATGCTTTTACTTGTCTTAGCTAAAACTAACAATTTTTCCGAATATTATATTATAACATGCATGAAAAATTGTGAGCGTATGACACTTTCAACTCGCTCATTTGAATATTCATAAGGACTGGTGAAGAAATGCTTTCCAAGAAAAATTGAAATTTCAAAATGTCATAAGGATTTCCTTGCTTCTCAACCGATTTTTGTAACTTTTGAATCTTCTTTGGAGAATAATTTTCTCTTTCTTTTAAAGTCTATTCATTTTTTTAGTGGATTTCCTCTTTAAAACGAAAAGACAATCGTCGGGACACTTAATATCAATGTCGTTTTCTTAGAGGAGGAAAATATAGGGATGGGTTGAGGGGTGATTCGTTGAGCCTTTCTTACAAATAAAAATATGCAATTCTAATCGCGGCTCTCTGAGTTTATCTCGCCAGAGACAGAGTAGGCCTATAGGCTTCTTCAACACCATCCTATCCCCTTTGTCCGCGATTAATGTGTTACAGAGGAAAGAAGGTGAAAACGAATAGAACCCAAAAGGATAAGCAAAATTTGTTTCATTTCCTTCTTGAAGAAAACAACCGGAAAGAACAGGGGTGGTTTTGCTGACGTAAGTTTTTCAGTTAGATAATATTCCTGTAGATTTTAAGACTGGTGGAATTGAGAATTCCATTGCTTGGAATCATTACACTACTAAATAAGCACTTTACTGTTTGTAAGCAAGACATACTGTAAGACAGCTAAAGTTGAACAACAACTCATTTTCAGATTTGGTTTGCCATTTTATTTTGGTTAAGTTTACACAGGTCTAAAAAGGCTGTCGCCACTTTTCATTAATATTGACCTTCAATCTATTTTTTCTGATCACCTTTTATTCCTTTCCTATATTAGACGTGTACATTCATCGTATCCCTACATCTGATCCTTTTGTTCAACATCCTATGTCAAAGGCATTCACCACAGCTACTTGCCATCTTCATCCTACGTGCTTTCATTGGTAGTGTTTGTGAATTAGGTATTTACAATGTAGTTGGTCTGCTCTTAGCTATTTTTTTTTTCTTCTGTTGGTTCTCGTAGTTAATTTGAAAACGCAATGATGTAAATGCAATTCCTGTAAATCATGTTTATTGCGGTGAAATTTGTCGAGGACAAGGAGCCTGAGAATAAAGCAGTGCAGGACTCAGGACTTCAAGCCTGCAAGACTCATTCTGTACTTGTGTTCAGCATTATGTAGCGATCCTACACTTTGTCAAGCAACCACTGTTGACAACCGGACCAACGGTTTGAGTCTCTTCGGAAGGACTCAACAGTAAAGATAAAAATCATTTATCTAGCGGAAAAACCATTATTGTCCGGAGATTCAAACCATCAGGGACCTCAAGATTGGGACACCATGGTCTTAACCACTGAACCACATCGGGTGGATTACCATACGTGACATGCAGATAGGGTACACGTCACGAGACCGACAGCTACGAGTCAAACAGCCCAGGAGTCATAATTATAGCCCACGAGTCATACAGCCCTTGGGTCCGACACTATGCAAACAGGGCCCACAAGACTGACACATTAAGTCCTGCGTTGTAATGTTACTCAAGGGCTGTATGACTCGTGGGCTGTGTGATTCGTGTCGAACTCGTGGGCTGTATGACTCGTGAGTGTCGGTCTCTTGGGATGACACCAGCAGATACATGCAAATAGACATAAAACGCCTGGCCTATTCCTAAGTAAGATGTAAATTAACAAAAAAAAAAGAGAGAATCTCGGCCTAATATAGATGCTCTGGTCTTCAAGACAAGGCTTCAAGTGTGAAGGAAGTGGCAAGATCTTTCTGGATCACTTCTTCATCAAGGACATCATGCACTGAGACGTGAACAGGCCAAAGTGGACGGACAGCACGGGAAATGACAAGGACCGCACACACTGCCCGCACAGGGGAAGGGGGAAAATAGAGGGAGATTTGCAAGTATCTCTATATTCAGGCTGTGACGTCATCACGTCAAACTACTTACACCGTTTAAATCAGTCCATTGCCTACGATAGTGGGTAGTTCCTTTAAACGTGTATTAGGATTTCTGAGTCTCGTGAGAACAGGGTTGAAGAGAAAATCACTGATGTTTACGTCACCGAAGCACTCCACGAAGAGTCTCTTGTCTTCACTTTAAGTTACTCCTTTGTATCTTAAAGCCGGAGTAGCATGGAAAAACATGGGTGGTGCAACTGAATTCTGTGCCGACCGGGGGCATTCGAAAACCACACATAGCGCCCGTCAGCCATCACGACGTCGTGTCAGCGAATATGAGCACCAAATCTCATCCGTAACGGTCTACTCCAATCGATATTCTTCGCCTGTATGTTAACTTACATAGAGACAAGTGATAAAAGCCTTACACACTTCGTCACGGAGATTCTCGAATGTATCCAAACCGGGCCTGCCTTACTACTCCAATAGTGGTACCGCCATTTTACCGGGTCTTAAAATGAAATTAAAAAAAGGGGAGCGGAAACAATCTTTGGTAGATGTGAAACTAGTCATCGCTCTTCGTGCTTGTTTACAGCGTAAATTAGCACTAGACACGACCTATGGGACCGGAAAGAGAGTACTGTTATAAAAGTTTGACAATCACGAGGGTTAAAACACTCAACCGACTAACGTAAACACGATGGCCCAAATTCAGGAAGGTGGTACAAATGAAACCGTGGTTTAAACCATGGACAAAAACCATGGAGCGCCAAGTGTCGCATGGAATATATTTCGTTACGAAATCAGTCATTTCGTCGATGAAATGATTATGTTGTAACGAAATAACAACATTTTGTAACTAAATGAACATTTCGTCCACGAAATGATAATTTCGTGAACGAAACGGTCATTTTGTCGACGAAATGACCAATTTCGCATAACGAAATATTCCGTGCGACACTTGGCGCTCCATGGTTTTTGTCTATGGTTTGAAATAATTATGGTTTCATTTGTACCACCTTCGGGAATTCGGGCCATTGAATCTCTCATGAAAAAAAAAAAAATGAATAATGTCTTATTTTCCTGATCAGCACATTTTAATAGTGAAATGCTCTTTTGCAGTTTGTTGTCATTCTCTTTGACAAGAGTATATGCCATAAAAAAAAAAGAATTTCGCCTCGCCTTTGACTTTGTTTTGAGCCTTGCTGAGGGGAAATTTCCAGGTATAAAGTTGCGTCTCCAGTCTTCGGAATTTCCGCAGATCCTTCTCCCGTATCACCCTGCGATCCTCTTTTTTTTTTTCGAGTGCAATGAACTATTACGGTTAAAATGTATTCCAGCCCCTGCCGGGCAAGGGAGTATATTGGTGTGGTGTCCCTAACCACCTGCGGGAGGGTTTCCCAAGATACGACCTCGGAGTGCCGGGGAGATACGGAAGGAAAAGAGCTGATTCCACGGATCGATGTTCATTACCATGGATACGCGGAGCCAGATGAAGTGGTATTCCGAGGAAAAGACAACAGGGAGGGAGGACGGTGATGATGATATTTTCCCCCCCGTAAGAGATGGAAGACGCTTGAGATGATAGCCTTGATGACGATAATGAGGATGAGGATGATGAGGAAGAACGCGGTAATAGTTTCAACACTAACTTTATTGGTCATAATATTACCAACTGATGACAGAGACAAAATGCTGATGAAAATGGTTGATGTGATGACCAAGCTGATAGAGCAAATGGATGCCATGGGAGCTGGTAATACTAACACTCAGTACCGGTGAATCGATATGAAATTACGTTAGCATTCTTCAAGGTTAGGCTGCTTGATATGATTATCTAGATCATCCAGTACATTCAATGAATCCAGGTCGACTAATAAATAACACTTTAATGACATTTAGATAAATATGTATGTAACAGAATCAGGTCTCATTAAGTCTTTATTACATAAACTGCTTTTATCATCAATCTTATTCATCACCAATATCAATCAAACATTATTGTTAAAGATATGGATGTATTCAAGCAGAATACTTCTCTGTGTAGAGAATAACCCATCACTCTGTGTAGAAGATGACGTTTTCATTCACACGCGAGCAAAAGGACACGGTTTAACATAGATTACATTTAATATCTTGCGTCTTTAATCCCTTTGAAATAATCAATGGTAGGATTAGAATAATGATATGTTTGGTGTCGGGTTTTTTTTTTCAACTATACGGTGCAACAAGTCAAACAATAACAACGCCATTTTCGAATCAGTGAAAGAAAATTATAGACCCCTCCCCCAACCCCCCAACCCCCAAAAAAAGAGAATCTCATCGTATTAAATGTTGTCAGTTGCACTCAGAATTTCCCAAAACGCAATGATATAAACGCAGAATTGCCAAGGATCAATCTAAATTTTCATGAGAGTTAAATGAGAAACTCAATACACACTTACCCTTGATAACTTTGCTGTCAATAACATCAAGCCTAATGTTAACGAGGCAAAAGGGCGTAACAAATACTGTAATCGCTTTTGGTTTCAGGTTCCCGTTGTACATTCACCAGACATTTCTCGAAATGTAACGACGTAATGGGCACTTAACAACTTTTATTGTTGTGGGTTCATGCACGAAATTCCCCCCGGAGCCAAGTCAGAAACACAACTACATTTCTCGACCCGAACCAATCATTGCCCAATTTGGCGCAGACGACGTGCGACGGATTATCTTCGACGCGAATATCCGCCAAAAGCGAAGTCTAATCCTTCTTTACGGAAACTGGACGTCTCAGACGCGGAAACAAGTAAATACAGCGAGAGGGAGATGAGAAGACAAGGAGTACCAAAATAAAATAAAAAGAAAGAAATGGTCAGGTGAAGAAAAGACATCACATCACGTTAAGAGGGAATAAAGTAGACAACAAGCACGTGGATGTGAAAACTTTCCGTGACATTTAAAAAGGATAAGATAGCCATTAAAATGTGTGTAAACATGGCTGACAGCCACAAAAAACAAAAGGTCGGGAAAATCCCCTTCTCAGTGATCACGTAGACAAGAAGTATATACATGAATAGATACTTCAGCCACAGAGTAGAAATGTCCAATCAAGACCACTAACGATAAATTAAACTGTATAGGTAGTTTGATTCACTTCTCATCTTCTCGTCCCCTCACCCCTCACGCCTTCACCCCTTCACCCCTCACTCCCTAGCATTAAATATGCTGCGGTAAGGAAATGTTCTGATCATTCCAAATCATCTGCGGTTATAGGTATTCAAGTCGATGGATATTTTGATATTACCAGCTTCGCATTGTACACGCCCTGCATTCGGTACACGATTCAGCATTATGATAGCTCCACTCTTTTCCGTGTCACTCTCTAGTAACCCTCCAAGTACATGTAGTACAATGTTAACTTGTTTACTCACTCTGAAAAACACTATTTTTTCAGTGTATAAATCCATAATATTTATATTTCATGCAAAGATAGGGTGCATTGGTTGCAAAAGACACCTGTCACACACACACACACACACACGCACGCACGCACGCACACACACACACACACACACACACACACACACACGCACATACACACATACACACGTATGCACACGTTGCACCAAACAAAATCAATCAAAATAGATGAAACCAAATCCAAGGAGTAATTAGCATACTGAAGGTCCTGGACACCCAACGTCTTTGACAATAATATCCTCTAATGAAAAAAAAAAAGTGTCAATAGGTTCATTAATGAGCACGTTCGCAATGATAATGTCACCTTCGTAATAATAATGCCATTTTTGCAATTATTTCTGATTACTTCTAAACGTGATAGTTGACCTTTAAATGTTACGTCATGAACAGAAGTGTCTAATGTTCAAATATCGGGTCTAAAAGACAAGAAACGAAGACGGTCAGTGAAAGGAGAGAAAAAGGATCACATATTGCTTAGAAATATCAGAACGTGCCTCACGAAATCGCATCGGAACCAAGAATCAAAAGGATAATAAAGTGAAATGCTCCTTTAATGAAGAGACCCGCCTTCCTTCGACGATCTCCTTGCCAACAGCGCAACTAACGAGCGTAACCTCCGCCAGGAGCGGGACAGCTGCAACGATACCTACCTCGTAATCAACGTCAGGCCGGCGAATTGAGTAAAAACCGTCCCCCCACTCTCGGCGGCCGCACGCCTCATTAAGGTGATTAAAATCGATGTTCTGTTGGGGCTACGAGACTTAAGCAATAATGAAATCCCTCATTCTGCCAATCTATCCAGTTCCTGTTGGTATTTATTTCCCAAAGGTACGTATATTTAGGCCTATATAATGTATCATTCCCCTCCTCCCCCCCCCCCTCTTCATCAAAACACGGAGCTGCTAATCTCTCTCCTGATGAATTATTGGTTTATCTCCATCTTTTTTTACACAACTTGATCGGTAATGGTGGTGAAACGCCTCGGAATAAGGTGATAATTTGTCAACAGCAGCCCGAAAAATGGAGCACAGGGGAGGCTGGGAACGCTCATCATTATAAATTGCAAAAGCAATATGCATGTATATATAAATATATACATATAAATAAATAAATAAATATATATATATATATATATATATGTATTATGTATATGTATATATATAAATATATGTATATTATATATATATATATATATATATATATATATATATATATACATATATGTAGTACTTTTCCGAAAAGGAGGAACAGTGAGAGGAATGATGATGTCAAAGCTACGCACCGTTTTCTCCTTCCTTTCTCATATCTCATATATCTATCTATCTATCTATCTATCTATCTATCTATCTATCTCTTTCTACATGAATGGGCATGTGTGGAAACACTGGAAACGAATAGCATTTTAGTTTAGAAACGGATGATTACACCAAATTACTTAACCCTTTATTTCCTTAGAAAAAACATTATTTATAGAAGTACGTATCCATTGTGACACCTAAGCTGCATAAGCTAAGATGTTATAGCTGCATACACTGTAACTGAAAAAAAAAGTGATTGAGTCCAAAAATCCCAAAATATGAATGCTCTTGTCATTCAGACAAACCAACTCACTTCTACGGAAAGGTGCTTCATAAGAGGATCTGGATTGTGGGTCTAAACGTAGCCTGCGAATATGATGATACACACCAGCAGGGAACATGTACAAGAATCTATTGGTGGTACGTGTGTAAACGTGTCCCCTACCCTGCCCCCCTCCGTCCCACCCCCTCCCGTCTCATTTCAATTTCTTCCAAGCCTGGGAGAATTACGATCGGTAGCTTGCTATTCCAGAGATAAAAATAGGACAGAGAGGTATATGGGATACACATGAACTATTGATTAGATCAACCGTAAGAAGTTCTCCCTCACCACCTGGGGAAGATTAGATACACAAACTCCACCCAAGAAGAGCTGAGAATGATCGAATTACACTGTTTAAACCAGGTGCTACATACAAGTCATGTCCTCTTACTCTGGAGTTTGCTTCTTCAGCATGTTCATGTAATCATAGTTACTTGAAGTCATGTCTTTATTACTTCGATAGTAATAGGATAGTAAGGACCGTTTCAATGTTAGCGATGGCAGCTGGGTACTGTTAACGTTGTTGCTTTTTTAATGGTCTATCATCTATTTACGTTTGTGGATAATCATTCTCTCACGAAGTCTCCCAAACACACATTAAAAACACACCCAAAATATACTCCCAATGCAAACATAATGCATTGTATGTATATATATATATATATATATATATATATATATATATATATATATATATATATATATATATATAGAGAGAGAGAGAGAGAGAGAGAGAGAGAGAGAGAGTTCCTTTCTATAAGGTGCTAAATTAGTTTGTCATCAAAATAAAAATTTTGATAGAAATGTATTAATCTTTTTATTAGTAGAACCATACAGGCACTCATTGAAGTTCTTGTGACAAAATGGGAAAAAAAATTAGGCAATAAAAAATAAGCTACCAAAGGTGCTAAATCTAGCAGAATCCAATCAGAAACTCGTGCGCATGCTATTGACCTCACTTTGACTCCAGAGTAAAACCAGGTTGGCCAGCTATCCTGTCTGTGTAGCTCTTGCTGTGAAATGTTTTATTTTGTCCATATATTACAAACTCTTTGGATAGATTGAGGAAACAAGGTTATCTGTGGAGATACATAGGCCTACATTAAGTCACAGGAACTTGTTACTGAAACAACATTACCGTTTTGTTGTAAAAGGGGCTAAATCCACAAAATCCATCCCTATAAAAAAGGAAGCACAATTCCTTCAAAACCAGTGGGGGTCACATAGATTTTTCTGAGGCAGATTTTCTTTATCCTATCATTGGGAACTATTATGGGATATAAATCACACGAAAACATTTAGAAGCATGTGAAATAAAAATCCAGGTTTTTCGTCCTTCATCACCAAAAGCTTTTTCGAACAGAAATCTTTATATAAATATAAAAGTTTATCATATTCGTATTCATTTGTGTATGAGAGTGAAAAAAAAATACCCCAAACAAATTTGAAATTCCAGGTTAAGCACGCACAAAAAGAAAGTGAAAGAACGAAAGAAAGAAGAGAAATCAGCATGACAATCATGTCAACTCTGTTCGTTATGTCGTTAAGTCTTAGGGACTGTAGAATGGATGGAGCTTTGTTTGTTGGGTGCATGTTGTTTGTCATATGATCTGTGTACAGTTAGGCAAATAAATAATTGAATAATAGCCAGGTCTCGGCGAAAACTCCAAATACGGCTCCGATTTGCTTTATCCATTTTCTCTTTCTCTGGTAATGGGTCTTCGCGCTGCGCGTTCTGCCGTGCGATCAAGTACCGGTGGGCCGCCACTGGCGAATGCGTGGGAAGGGATTTGCGCCAAAACAACGTTTGGCAATCGCCGCAGTTGCTGCTCAGATATTTCGCAGATCGCTGGATTACAAGCGTCCCTTTTCCTTGTCTCCCTGCCTTCCTGTTCTAAAACAGATTATCGATCCGCGCAGAACGCTCCGATCATCAGGCGAGATCTCCCTTGAGCACGCTGTCAAAAGGCGGGACGAAGAAATTCATCAAAATCTTCGGATGAGCACATGATTTCCATCGATTATTGATGTATTGTTGTCGGTCAGGACTCCCACTATACTGTACACCCACACACGCCTGCCCAGCAGAGTTGATTATCCTCACGACTGTGACACGCTTCGCGGGACATTCAAGGGAGTGGACTCTAGAGGGCGATATATCACCTTACTTATCAAGAGATATCGCTCATGGGCACTACATGTAGTACTTAGCAGCGTTACAAAGTTGTAATGTGCAACAGCACATCAGAAGTTTGAACCAAAAATTACCCCGAGGTATGAAACCTCGGATTTTTTTTTTTCAGATCTTCCTTTTTTTTTCTGTTGTATCTGTTTTCCGATAATGAATACCTAGCTAAAGGAAGTGGCGAGAAAAGAAGGGACTGTTTGATGTGGTGATGTGATTCTAAAAGTTTTCATATCATATAGGACTTTTTTTTTTTCAAGAAATGTATCATGTATCTGCCACCTTTCTTTCAAATATATAAAATACAAACGAAAATATGACATCAATGTAGAGAATTTGATATAATGTTGATTTTGTATTAATAATCAAATAAAAAAAACAAAAACAATTTCAATCGATCACGTAGAAATATGACCGTCACAATTACAATTTATTAAGATGATTAGTGGATTTTACAGTCAAACGAAGGCAAAGAAGAAGCAGCCACTCCCCCTTAAAAAGAAGAAGAAAAAAGTCATAACCTTCAAAAGAAAATGACACTAGCCATGCGCAATACCACTCCATTTTCAGGTTGACTCTGGTAGATTGAGAATAATCAAACAAACTTGGAACTTAAAATTCAGCAAATTACAATTATTTGCCAATATACATTTTTACAAGTTTTCAACAAACGGTAATTCCAGTCACAGTCACAAAATGATGAAGTGAAGTGATGATGTCTTGGCTTCTAATTTTTCTCAATTTATCAGACACAGGCAAAAATATTGTCAGTAAAATCAGTCATTTTGTCAACAGCTTTCACAGTAGCTGCGACGTTATGTAATAATTACATGGGAAACATTATTGCTCCAAAATAATCTACAGTCGACGACGTAAGAAGAATAATCACATACAAGCAAAGATTTAGGAATAAATGGAAGATAATTATGAGAAGAGATTGAAGATTTGTAGTCACCTCAACTCATTTCCAGACATACTTCTCACTTCTGTTATAGTTGAAAACGTCACTCCTTTCAGATTGCATTTTTTGTTTCTCTTTGTTTTATTATCCCGTGTTTATTCAAGGCAATAGTGGAATGGAGTTTATCCTTAATTAAAAAATGCAAGAACATCCACCAAGCTACATTATCAAGAAAAAAAAAAGCTTTCTTTCAAATTAGAGAATTTCGTCAATATCATTTCCAAACCGTAGGAATGTTTGTCATGTATAATTTAGGAAGAAAAATAAAAAGTTGGATGCAAACAGTACCAACAATCTACTCTTCTGAATCACACACTCCTTTAAAGATACAGTTTACCTCTGGGAGCAGTGATTTTTAAAAATTTCGAGTTATCACATTTTATACAAATGTGTAGGTCAGTTGTATCACAAAACATCCTATCATATAAAAATTTTGCAATAAAACCTAAAATATAAGGAGATATCACTGTTTTTCTCATTAAACCATAACTGTACGCGGTTTAGTCTAGAAACAATTTTGTTATAAGTATTGTTCACATTTTGTATATTCAACAATACTTAACATCGACTATCCTGATTTAATTTTTTACAATGGTTGTTTATATGCCTAACTCACATTTTAGAACTATTTTGAAGCACTAAAGCTGGGTTTTTGTTTCATCTGCAAATGGTAAATAATGCCTTTAACCTGCCTGCGTGCGACAGGACCTCAACATTTCACATAATAAAACTCACATGATAATTATTGGAGGAACCTACCGTCCGTATATTACTCATAATCATGATACAGCGTGAATTCACGCCAATTGTTCCGCTGTGGCGATGGCAGCGTCTAAGGATTTTGTTCTGTCGTTGCTAGCTGTAAAGTCAGCATTGACTGATTAAATTACCATAGTACTGTGCAGTTCTCGGCCGATAGGTGGCAGTATTGCATTGTCGGCGGATGTCCAACTTTGAACGATGGCCTCCTCTTCTTCGATTAACTCCTTCAAACCTCCGACTTTCATTAGAAGTTTAATTTTCAACTCGCCTTTGTAGATGCTGATGTGTTCAGAGAGAGAGGGTGAGAGAGTCAAAATCTATTTTGGAGCGGTATCGACGATGTTTGGCTGGGGGGGGGGGGGGACGATATAGTTTACAAAATAGTCATGTGCAGTTATTAACGTTATATTATGGCCGCTGACGCGAGCGAGATAGTGATCTCTTCTATTAATGAATCAATCAATTATTACAAGAGCTAATACTTAGCGCAGTTTTTGAGAGCTAGGTCTGACAATAAGAAAAATGAATGTCTAGTAGACTAATAAACATCTATCTTCACGGTACTTCATGTTTTGCCAGTGATTTCTTTTTCTCACTTATACGATGGAAACATTGGATAAAAACTTCATGTATCTTTTAAAAGATGAAGCGTTGATTAGTATTGATACGTCCAGTGGTCAGCATTAAAATGAATCTTTTAACCTTAAACCATGCAGACGATTTTGATTGTGGCATAGTTATCTTGGTGAATCATTTGGCATGTTTGGTTGAAATCAAACGGAATTTCTCAGAAGAAATCTTAAAGATTTTGTTACGAAAAAAATTCTATATGTTTATCACTTTGGTCATAAGCAGTAAGGGTATAGAAGAGAGCTAAATTGTAGGGAGCTGGTTTTAATTCACATTTGAAGTCAGATTTATTATAGTTCATTCCTTATCGTTGTGTGAAAAGCACAAGTTGACGTGTTTCCCCTTTTAGTCTTACCGAGGAAGTTTTTCTAACAGATCAATAAGAAATTCAAATATCATCATTCCCAGAAAACAGAAAGGATACCTTTTTTCCCCAGTACATAGATAATGTAACAAGTTTGGTATGAAACTGCGCACACGTGCTTTTAATTGAACAAACTTAATGACCTGTAATATTCATATTGCAGTCGATCACTGTATACCCAAGATTATTTTGTAATCATCTTATATTGTGTTCTGTTAGAAGAAGAAAAAAAAAATGAAATGCAGTGCATTTGAAAAGTTCTTACATTATTTTCCGTGGAAGAAAATATCATGAAATATAGATTTAATTGGATTAGACATACCGAACTTTGAGACCCACGGTAAAAAGAAAATACCGCCATCTACGTCTCTCTTTGGTCATCCCTTTATTGCTCCGAATCAGTTGATGACGCCCGCCTGAGCTCTTTATCGCTGATACACGCCTGCTAGATGACCTAGGCCCGACCGAATTTCACTTTCTTTTCCATCTTAATGAGAGAAGAATTTGTTTGCAAAATTGATTATGATTGTGATATTTTTTTCTAGCAATTTCCCTCCATCAATGGCGTTTGTATTAAATATAGACAGTTAAATGAATTAGTTAATTCATTCATGTATTATTTTTTCATATCGAGCAAAACATGAAGATATGATTTTCTTTTAACAGAAAATAAGTGCATATAATTGACTTACAAAGAACAATAAAAAGATTTGTAATTATGTAATTGTGAGTATGTATTAACAAGGAAATAAAAAAGACAACAACTGTTTGAATATACAATGTATGATTTTTTTTTTAAACAAAAGGTAATCTGGTAAGCAAATGGATGGATAGACGACTGCATAGACACAATATTCAATTTAATTCAATCTAATTGAATTGAATCGTATGTTTTATTGTCCATTTAATACAAATGTTGGAACGTGTCATCCACAAGAGTTACGTACAAGAGATAATACACAAATAACAATTGCTCAAAGAACACCATGTGCATGACACATTCAAAGAAAAAATCTGACAAGCAAAAAATATTCTATTATGTTTTTTGCAGAAAACAAAAATAATAATCATAACATATTTGATTTATGTTACATTATATCTTACTTAATTTGGTACTTTATGAATAATCATAATACTATCATAATTAAAAAGTCCTGAATTAATTACTAAATCAAGGTGTATAAATGGATTCAAAAAATGGTAAAAGTGAATTCAATGACCAAATGATATTATCTAAGGTCCCTATAGATCTTTAATCTAAAGTAGTTTATTGACATATTCACATGTGATAGAATGTAATATGTTTTGAAATGATCCGTTAACATTTGGAATTTTGCTCTGTGACCAATGTATTCCTCTGAGGAAGAACGCCCTCACATGGCTCGTTCAGTTCGAGTAGCCTGACGCCGTTCTCTAAATATGCGGCACCTTTTTTTTTTCTTTTCTTTTTTGTGCTTCGAATTCCAGCGAAATTTCAGCTCAACGTGATGCGAGGCTGGAATAAGAAATAGTGATA
This sequence comes from Diadema setosum, assembly GCF_964275005.1. NCBI lineage: Eukaryota > Metazoa > Echinodermata > Echinoidea > Diadematoida > Diadematidae > Diadema > Diadema setosum. The sequence continues at coordinate 33,658,532 of NC_092689.1, forward strand.
TTAGATCATGAAATAAGTTTTAGATTGGACATCTGTCCAGATACTGTGAACAATGTTCGATTTTACTCGGCAATTTGCGGCAGGTTACACGCTGGGCTATGATCAATGCCCAATCTACCTATAATGGTAGAACGGTAGGTAAGCGTCATGAGTTATCTGAAAATGGATTTGGATGTTTTAACTTATTATCTTAAAGATAGAGTATGGCTCTCCATGGACTATAAGACATTACATATCCTTTTCCAGTGAGCAAAAGTTCTAAGCGATTAAGCTTGCGCGTTGATTCCGCACAGCGGTTGGCTTGGCAAAGTAAATAGGACTTGAACTGACACGTAGGTATATACATAGAATATCTTGTTCTGCCGCGATAGAAATATACCACAAGGCGTATGTGTGTTTGTGTGTGTATGATAAAATGCATTGACATGAAATTGAACATTAAAGGCTTTCTGTTCTTTATTTATAGGGCATATCATTCTTGTGCATACATACAATGTCATTTTAAATAGATACATTATAATTACAGATGAATCCTTCAAAAAATAATGGTCTGTGCATTTGTTTTGTACATAAGTATTCTGTGCATCTATTCTTCTATTTCACCCGGTTTCCATATTCAGGTTTAGTTCTTGTTTAAATCCAACCAAATTTAAACGACATTGGTAATTGATTTATGAAAGCGAACAAAATAAATGAATACATGAAAACAAATCAATCATTAAATAAATAATGAATTAATAGATAGATATAGAATTGATGAATAACTATATAACTAATAGATAGATAACTACAGAGGACTACGTGCATACCTTAATGAAATAAATACATTATACATTACTGAGCCTGGTCCAAGTTGTTCCGAAGCTCTCTGAGTCATTCTCCAGGGGTGCAAGGAATTTGTTTTACTAGTGGTTTGATTCATCTAAATAGTCACTTCAATTAATAGAATCCCCTCTAAATCTCCAAAATGATTAACCAAGAACTGCTTCCAAGAATCATAAACAGCCATTTATGGGCTAAAACACTATAAAGGTCATACTAAATAGTTCAAAAAAATTGCCCGCAGTCTAGCTCGTTTCTTCTTTAATTGTTTTCTTGCTCCCCTCGGGTTTCTTGTTATTGTTTGTTTGTTTGTTTGTTTGTTTGTTTATTTGTATGTTTGTTTGGTGGTGTTGTTGTTGCGCATGTGTTGACTGGTTGACTGGTGATCATTTATTTGACATTGTTTTTCCGTGGCTGGTTGGTGAGAAAGCAGTTATTTTAAGAGCGTATTAAAAAAGTCATGTTGTCATCATGATCATTATCTTGGTTATTGTGCCATCTCCCTCTTCCCTTCGATGTCGTCATCATTACTCTAAAGAAGGTATTGGTGATTGTTATTGTTACTATTGTTTTCATTATCATTACTATCATTGTCATCGAAACATTATATCATCATCATTATCATCATCATCATCATCATCATCATCGTCATCATAATCATCATTATCGTTATCATCATCATCATCATCATCACAATAATAACTGTTGTCATCACTGTAGTCAGGGCTCGACATTAGCGTTGGCCAATCTCCCAGGGCCACTTAAAATTGATGTCTATCTACCAAATTAAACATAAATTATAAATATATATATATATATATATATATATATATATATATTTATATTTATTTATTTATTTATTTATTTATTTTCTTTTTTTTTTGATGGCCCGATCGGTTAACTAATATTCAAAATGGATTTTCACGTTTACTTTTATTTCGGGCCACAAAGATGTCAGATTTCAAGATTTTACCAGGGCAAAACGTTAGTGTTAATGGTTATGTTTTGGTGGCCCATATCGGGTACCTAATATTCAAACTAGATTGTTACGTTTACTTTTATTTCGGGCCACAAAAATGTCAGATTGACGGATCTTATCAAAGAAAAACGTTAGTGTTGAACCGAGCTGCCATAGTCACTTTTATTCACATTTCAAATTTTGTCTTTCAGCAGGAATTACTAGTCTTATTTTTGTTTAGATGAGGAAACCATGACACGTCTTACCAGTTCGCCTAAAATAAATAAATGACTTATGATAGATGGTCATTATTACTAATTTTTTTATCATCCCTGGTGTATTAGCTTTGTGAACCTTTCACAAAGTTGCAATGCTGTGAGGGTTTCTCTTTTTTCTATCTGTACATTTTGTGAGCGCCTGGGCCACTGTAATAGGGAACTACGTTTTTACCCCTTCTTTCGTGTTTACATAAAACTTCTGATGAAATTCATATTTGTAATTCGTGTAAAAACATGCTGAGTGCCTCATTGCAAGTGTGTCCAGAAAGTAAATTCGCTGAAGTGCCTCGTGACACACTTTCGAATGTGCGGCAAGTTGTTGGTGTCACTTTGCTGAAGCAGGAATCGGAGTAAGAGGGAGACCGATAAAGAGAGAGAGAGAAAAAAAAATGACTTTTACTTCTCCTCACTTTCTCTTTCTATCACTCTTCGATCGGTGGAAGTTCTTTCAATAATGGACTTTTACTTTTCAGCGAATATTGGCTTCCTTCACTTCCACTCTGCTCGTTCAAAATAAAGGTCCGCTGTCAACAAAGCTGAAAATTTCTCACTTGTATGCTTATTCATGAGGAAGAGATTATTAGGGGACAAGGGTGCTACAGGAGAGGGATCTCTTCCTAAAGAGCATTTTAATGATGCTGGTCTCCGATTTTACCACGTCGATTTCACCCCAAACACCCTCCAAAGTAATTTGAGCGTTGCCAAAGCCCGAGTGGGGTGCAATGTTTCCGCAATAACCTCAAGTGTTTTAGAGCAAAAAGGCAGCCATAAACCATCCGTGGTGTATCAAAAGGCACGGATTTCGTGTTTAAATACATCCGGAAGGATTTGCAACCATTATCGTTCGAAATTGAAAGTAAATACGCCCGCCATTAATTGGGGCTTACGCGCAAGTCCCATCAGTATGTGGGAAAGGTAAACCCGTCGCCCGCAATTCGTCTGTTCGAATATTCTGCCGTTCGCGTCTGGGGGGAATAGGCTCGATGGCGGGAATACACGCCCGGGCCGTCCGCGGGGAGTCAGCGCTTCCGTGCGCTCTGTCCACTTCGCTCACCAGATCTATCTTCTCGTTTTCCGGGCGTTATGATACGTTGTACAAGGAAGATGATGTATCGCAGTTACCCGCTAGACTGATCAGAAAGCAACCCTTGGTAATAGAGTTATGGATGATTACACTGGCCGCGATAATTGAGTTGTCAAATTTCCCTTTTCGCTCACCATTTACGGGCCGCGCGCAGGACAAACAATCAGGCTCGGCCGCTAACATTAGCCGGTTAGCAGCGAGGCGCACGCTACCAGCTGCTAGGTATATTTGCACTGGAGGCATGGATGTCACTTGTCTATCTATTTAGCCAAGATAATTGAGGATTTGTATCATTTTGCGCGCAGGCGATGAAATATAGATGGCCGTAGATTGATTCTGCGACCCGGACGTTTGAATAGTGTCGCTTTCAAGCAGATAGTGTTCCCGTGTAATTATTGAGTCTCCGCGTTGAATGTCAGTAATGCTTTTATAAAACGTGACAATTGTGTTTGAACCTTGTGGATTCTTGTGTCGGCCTTAAAAAAAAAAAGAAAAAAAAAACGAAAAAAGTAATGATAAATCTCGGGGTCCCTGGACATTCCCACGATGATAAACGACATAAAAGGTCTCAATTTAACCATGATGTACGATTATTGCACTCGCCTACGAAAGCTAAAGGAAACTATGAACAGTCATCACGATTTTGTCGTGATTCGAGACAATAATACCTGAACGTGAACACGAATTATTATTATGACTATAATGTGCCGTATTCTTCGGCTCTGCACAACTTATTGACATATTACCTAAAGCAAAACAGACTATAGATTGTTGATCTCGACAAATTAAAGTCGTCTATAGCTCGGTAACCGTTGAATGTTTATAGGGTTTGCTTGTGTTTCAGAGAAAAAACATCCCAAACAAAATACCTATCGAAACAACCACTTAACACCAGCAATTTAAGATGACTGAAATGACCAGTACAAGTAAATACGTGTGTAATGTATAATAACATAGAGAAAAAAGATAGTAATGTTAATATCACGAGAAACGCACGCTCCAACATCTATACACACACACACACACATACACACACACACTAACAGAAAAGCGTACACCATCATTTGCAAGGTTTCGTAAAGAACGCATTTATTGGGTATTTCAATGATTTTAAGCAGCAACAGCTACCAACATTGTTATACTTAATGAAGAACAACATTAAAGAAAAAAGAACAACTCGTAATCTATTGAAATTAACGATTTTTGCGTCGAGCTGCTTTTATGGCAACTGACCAAACAAATTGCCCTTAGTCGATAGTCTAGGGAATATGACGCCTGTCTAGCTATCTGGAGGTCGTGCGTGTATTCCAACTTGTGTATGTATAATATACACAAGATTTATTTATTTATTTTTTTTACCATGGCTATTGCTAAAACACTGAATATTCGGTGTTTATTTACGTCTATAAAGGGAAATTTGTCAATCAGTTGCAACCCATAATCTAGTTGAAAAAGAAAAGAGATGAATTATACATGAATCACGTGATTACATGGCTACAGTTTAAAAGGTGTGTACAGTTCTGGTCGAGGTGTAGATTTAGCTTTTAACATTTTGCGAGATATTCAGAAACCACTCTATGAGATGTAGGGGGGAATGCAGTTCTAAGGGGTATCAAAAGTTTATTCGATGAAAATCGGTTTTGAAATGGCTGAGATATCCAAAAACAAGGTGAAACAAAAAGATACTAATAAAGTTGGGGCATGTCGCCTTTTATTATTAGCACTTTTTTGGATATCTCAGCCATTTGAAAACCAATTTTCATCAAATAAACGTTGAATCCTTCTTAAAATTACATGCTCTTTCATATTTCATAAAAGGCTTTTCATTATCTCACTTAGGAATGTTCAAAACATGAATCCCTACCTCAACCAGTACTGTACAGTCCCTTTAACATTCACGGGGAAGAAAGCTTACCTCTCGGTTAATGCATGTTGCAAATGACTCTCTCCATTCTTAAAATTCTATAGAATAAGAAAATAAAATAAGAGATATAACGAATGCTCACTGTATGCTTGCATAAGCATAACTCTTCATAATGACTTTCTTTCATAAGCCCACGCATATCATGTTTCTTGGTAAGACATATTAAGCAAGGCAATAATTGCAAATCTTTTGTTCGATTCCATTGTTGTTTTTTTCAATGTCATAAAAACTACGTCTTGGCATGTGTTTTGATATTCTGTTTGCTGATATATATCAATTCAATATATACGATTTTTATATATATTTGTAGACCAAGGCCAATTTTACTAATTGTATACAACTCTTTTGTGACAGAATATTTTTGTCTTCGTTTACCATTCTGCACAAGGCTTCGGTGAGCTGATGCATTTTTACGCGATACAGAAATATACATGAGAACATGAACATACCATTGTTTAAAAGGACATTTACATGATGGGGGGGGGGGGGCATTTCATGAAGGAACTTGTCGGATAAAATATCTGACAAGTCAATTATATCCGACAAGTTTTGAGAAATTCTTTAGTCTGATTGGCTGGTTTCTCTGAACTTGTCGGATATAATTGACTTGTCGGACATTTTATCCGACAAGTTCCTTCATGAAATGCCCCCCCCCCCGGGTTTCTTGATAAACGGGTGAATAAGCATGAGTTGTCATTTACCTTCACATCTTTCTCCTCCAGACTCAAGGTTGGAGAGAGACCCGATGGATAAACTTGAAAATTACGTATAAATTGAATTAAATTCAATACAATTCGATGAATTTGTCATTCCTTTCCATCAAACAAAAGTGGTAACAAAATACAAAGCATACATTACACGATCATTATTTGATCATTTTGTGAGAAATACATGCTGTACGAATTATAAAGTATATATAAGCTCTTCGAAGTATTATGCAAATACGTAAACTATTTGAAGAGACCATGCATGCATGAAAAAGTGCTTACAGACGTCTGTTCATATTGCGAAAATGTAAGCAAAGAATGTTGATATGCGATGGAATCACGTACGTGATTTGTCCTAAGATGTCGAGTATCAGTTTATATATATACATATATATATATAGGCCTATGTATATATATAAGGCCTATGTATGATATACTTAATATATATATATATATATATATATATATATATATATATATATATATATATGTATAATATATATATATAAACGTGATATACATTACTGATGTATTATTGATTATTATTATTATTATTATTATTATTATTATTATTATTATTATTATTATTATTATTATTATTATTATTATTATCATTATAATTATTGTGTTGTTATCATTAATAAATCTATCTATCTTTCTATAAATATGGATTTTTTATTATATACAAACCAGAAGTTTAAAACTTCTTGTACTCTTCTTCGCAGCATTGTGCCTTAACATGGACGAACACCACCATTACTTTGATCTACTGTAGATTAACAGTTTCTTCTCCCTTGTCGTTGATTCTGTGGGCTCATAATTATTCTAATATCTCTGCGACTGCCGTGGTACGTCAACTTTTGGAAAGATTACTGCCATTGTTTTCATGAAAATCTACCTTGCATACTGCTATCCATACTTAATGTACCAACTACTCCGACTCGGATCTTCATGCATTTTTACGCCATCATACATACTTGTATGTGTTTTGGGGAGACCAAACGTGTTAACATGTTTCATAATATCTCAACATGATTATGTTTATAGGATCTTGGTTGTTTTTTTCAGTCATTCCCAGATTGCGAAAGTCGAATATCTTGAAGAGAATGATCTCCACAATTTACCTTTTCAAATTGTTCCTTCATTTTATTGTTATCGTGACGCCTCCACCACCATCGACGCACTTTTTGGCGGATCCGGTCTCCCAATGATGACCGGCACATGACATGCACACTCACACTTCACCCAGTTATACTTTATGGCCCCTTTCCGTTTGTGTTTTGTTTTGTTTTTTCTTCATGGCAGGTACTCAGCCCGGGCAGTAAAAACAACATTCATATCGCACTCTTGCGTCTGACGTCTTGTTTGTGTATCAACTGAATTATGCTTTACAGACTTTGGCGGCGTTTTTATACTTGCCAAGGGTGCACATGCACTTTTCGAGACTCATTCTCCATGAAACACGTAGACACAAACACGCCCCGGAGAGTGCAATGTCGTAGAAATGCCATTATTACATTGTGCGGTTCCTTAAAGAGTCAAGCTGCCGAGATTTTGTGAGTTCATCTTTGGTCGCCCATATTTTTTTTTTCTTTGAAACCATTGAAGCTGGCCGAAATTTTGGGGTGAGTTCACAGAATTCGTCAAAAGGGAACAAAACGTCACAATACACATGATATGAAGAGGGAGGGAGAGAGATTGGATATAAATGACTTAATAAAACACAGCCTCAATTTTCGTGGTAGCCCTTTCCAATTTTCATTTGTCATAACGGTCATATCTATTTGAAAGTGAGATGAATCTTGTGTAGCGCTGGTTTAAGAGTTAGAGCTGTTGTTAGCTTTTTTTCTGTCGTAACCACAATCACGTTTATTATTCGAATGATTCATTGTATATTCACGCGATTACTGCGAAAAGTTGGCAAAATTACATTGGAATCCGATTAACATTTAAAAAAGAAAAAAAAAATTGCTGTGCATAGATACTATCACAATTTTTTCTCTCTACCCGAGACACAACGACAGTGTTAACAAATTTAGGGTGACGAAAGGGAAGCTTCGAAAAGATTCGCGTGTCTGTGTTACTTTCCGACTATCAAATTTTATTTTCAACCGTCAGAAAATTACTTCAAAAAATGATTATGACCCAAGAGACCCGATCTGTAGCAAAAGAGAGATTGTCGCCCGACCCACTTGGTGTACTGATTGTACACTTTGGGGAATGAATGCCTGTGTTCTGAATGGACACAACTTAATGAACAATAATGATAGAAAGAAATGACCGTCACTGCATGGTAATTTATGAAATTATAATACATGTCTAAAGAATATCAAATAATTATGTGATCTTTTGTGTGTGTATGTGTGTATGCGTATGTGTCATGATCTGAATCAAATAAATTTGTCATACACTGTCAGTGACAGGAAACATTAACACACACACACACACACACACACACACACACACACACATATATATATATATATATATATATATATATATATATATATATATATAGATATAGATATAGATATATATTATGTCATAGATATATATACAGATATATAGATAGATAGAGATATATACATTATATATGGGTCAGCAAATTTTCAAAGCTCTTTCATATGCATTGGGTCAGGATCAGGCAAAACAAAAATGAAATTGAATTTGATGACCAGCGACCAACTTTTCAAATTTCATGATTTTAGTGGCCCAAACTTGAGACCAGAGGAAGAAGGTAGCATCGAGCCGTGTGTATGATCATACAGTACATGTGATAGATATACATAATAATGTGCATATATCATCTCTTTCTTTCTTGTTTCTTTTCTTGACTCTCTCCTTGACCAATAATTTGCATTTAGTATGTTTCCTACCAGCAGCTTCCATTCCCAAACATTCAAAGTCATGGTACAATGGTAATAATAATAACAACAACAACAAAAATCTTACACTCGACGTACATCCTTTATAAAAGGAGGCAAAATAAACTGCGAAGGCCATTTTTTCTCCTGCTTACAATTACGCCTCAGGAGACAGAGGATGACCAGATAAAAAAAAAAAAATGCCAGAATGAGAAAATGAATATCAGCTCTAGTTCCAATCTGCCCGGCGACAATAAATTTCCACCGAATTGGATAGGGTACATGAAGGGAAATATGACTTCCTTCCGTTATTATATTCAATCACTTAAGCGCGCTTCGCAGCAATTTTGACTTCCAGCGCTGGCGTAGGTTTGCGGGGAGCAGACCCGGAGAAACGTCTCCACCTCCGTAAATTAGCCGAGATTGGGAATCGCACTGATAGCAGACACCCCAGCACGACATCGAAAGAGAGTGTGTGTGCGTGCGTGCATGTGTGTGTGTGCGTGCGTGTGTGTATGTGTGTGTGTGTGTGTGTGTGTGTGTGTGCGTGTACGAGGGAGAAGGAAATAAAGAACGAGTCAGGTAATAAGTGGGAGGAGGGGTTAGAGTAAGAATCGGTTTAAACGCCCTGAAAAGCCATCGCTTATTCTCGCGATGGACAGAGCTGAATGATTACAGGCGATGCATGATACGAGCTGCTTAAAAAAGTATTATAACGATTATTCCCCCCTTTAAAAAAAAAGAAAGAAAAAGAAATTAAAACTCCAACCGATGATAGGAACATGAGAATGATGATGTTTGGCGATGAGTTAAGGGTGCTGATTGGTTTGAAGAGAAATTCATGGGTTTTTGCCAATGTGTCTACGTCTGTGTGTCGGAAACCACACGAATCCTTCATTCGTGCAACTTTACTGGATGATATTTCATTTCTAAACAAAATATCCAAAATATCTTTGAAAATGTGAATCCTTTTCCGTCATTGCTAGCCATCATCAACTAACATAACCTAGCTAAGCGAATAGCATACATTCATGCATACATTCATATATATATATATATATATAAATATATATATATATATATATATATATATATATACATATATATATTAAGTCTGTGTGTGTGTTTATGTACATAATAAACATATAAACATTGTAAATACATTAATGATTATCCACCATAAAATGTTACGTACATCACAAAACGAACAAAAAGTCGCACCCCTTGATTTAACGTGAGGACTCCAAAAAGGTGAAATGGGTCAACCAAGTCAATACTGAGTTTTTCATATTTTCTGAAAGAGCTATCATTCTTCTACATTATTCTTTAGTTTGGGAACATAACATTGATGGGAAAGTGTGTTTTCAGCATTTTTTACCACCCTTTTATGGAGAGAATAGAACCATCGGGTATGTCTGAGAGTCTCATTTTCGTTTCTTGAAATCCTTTACACACTCTTCACTTTCAAGTTTAATAACTTTTGAAAGAAATAGATTGCTGCTTTGAAAATTGGCATTAATTATGGACTGAATGTGTTAATAGAACATGCTTAATTTCAGCTTAATCTTATAATCCCTTCATTGTTGTTGCTCCTGTGGTTTACATCCTGTGTTTTGTCCCTTTCATTGTACAGCTAGCACGGCTTGGTAAAGATTAAGCACTTGAATAGACCCTGTACTCCAGAGCCTCTTTTCTCAGTTCACACTTTTCCAGAATGTGTTCTTTCTTTCAAGTATCTAGATACTAGGTTAGGGGAGTCCATTTGAATTGAGTTATACATCATTTTAAAACTTAGAGTCTGCTCTTTAAGAATCTACCCTTAACTAAAAATCCATGTCTGGCGACTTTTTGCTGGTTTTGTGATGAAGGGTCACATATAGAAATACTAGTATATAGACTATAATTGCTAGATAAATGAATATATAGATATATTACTAGATAAATGTATGGAGATATAAGTAGAGAGGGAGAGAGAAAAGAAGATAAGAACAGATGAGAGAAAGATAGTTTCTGCTCCGTCGTGAGAATATAATCCCTTCCACAAGTAATTTCAATTTGTTTAAAAACAATCCGGACAACATTATTTTCACTGCTTTTAAGTGTCTTTCACCTTTCTCAAATGTATTGTTTTTCTATCATTCAAAGCTCTAATCTCGCGTGTTCGTACAAGTCGTAAAAGACAACTCTAGATGAATCTGACTTCAAATATATGATACGACTGATGATAATGATGAAACGACGTTTAGGCCTATATAGCGCCATTTATCTGTAGAAACATTCAAAGGCGCCCTGCTCCCACACTTTTTATCATCATCATGTCACACATACACTGTGTCTTAATGAAAAGCTGCAGCTTTTCATTAAGACACATGCGTATCATATATTTCATGAAATGACTGTGTCTTAATGACAAGCTGCATTCATTCGACAAAAATGAATTACAGAGTTGTACATGATTTTTTCTCTTTTTTTCAAATTTTCTCCATTTTTCTGCTTTAATGATAAAATATAATATGTATTCATATAGCTTTATCAGGGCAGCCTACCTTTTCCTCGGGCCGGCCATCTTTTCAAGCAATGCTTATAATGGTGGCCCTCTGCATAATCGCTTCTGAACTACAATTGTTATTGTAATTCCTGCTGCATAGACATGCATACTGTATATTATATCATTAATTTCCTTTTATATCGTTGTTTATGCAAGTCAAACGACTCTGTGTTGAATTTACTTTGTATATTTCCTACATGTTCATGATTATGTAACTTATGTATATTGATTTGCAGAAAATACAGTATCTATCAAACAAAAACCAAATATTGTTTGGCATAATAATTATACAAAATATTATTTGGTATAATAATCATTATTATCTACTTGAGACATGTTAGCTTTTTTTATGGCTATTACATAACTTATGACGAAAGGATTCAAGTCATTTTTGTTTCCATGTATAACAATGTGTGGTCGCATGTACACGTGGGACTGAGGCTGTGAGGGTGGCTTTTGGAAGAGCGCCATCTACGTTGAGCTCTTCACCCTGAGCACTCCGTGTGCTTTGTTTTCGTGTTTTACATAACGGTGTTTGTGAAACAGAACGAGTCTATTTTCTTTTCTTCTTTTCTTTATTTTTGTTTTGATGAAAACAATGCACAATCATACTAGTTCTGAGTTTGTTGTCAGGAAAATGAAAAAAAAAAAAAAAACTTCAATAAAATCTCTGGAAAATCCAAGCATTTGTAGGGAAATGAATAGCAATTTGTTTGAATTACTCTTGAAAGGCTTTAACAATGCAACGGAAATGATACCTCGGTGTGTATTATGTTCAGTCTACACAATAAGACGACAAATCAGTCACGAACAAGAGCACATGATGAATGTGTAAGATAGTTCAAGAAGTCTTCAAATTCAATAAAGAAGCGGTGACCCCGTTGCTTCTTATTCATTACGCTCATTTTTTTCACAGTTTTGATTCTTCTTTTTTTTTTTCTTATTGGATTTTTTTTTCTTTTCTTAAAAGGGGATGAGAGAGTAAGAAACGGGGTTGGAGGAGGGGAGGTTGTAAGATTCATGCGTTTTATATGTTATCACCTCAGTCAGACTCAGTGTTTTGCAGTTACAGGAGTCTCTTACTTGAGTCGTTGTGTTTGATAGCAAAGGAGTCATGACGACATGTAATCATTCCCATGATAACGCCACAAAGTTTCGAGCGACATGAGATAGTGGGTCTTGCATTATTTTCGTCTCGTCGTTTTCATGAATACCATTTCTCTCTTTTGGTGCTGCAAGTGTAATTTTGCGCCATTGATATACCCCAGATCGTCTCTAATAGCCTTTTGTCTGGTCCGCAAAGACATGTTACGAAATTAGAGCTACTCCACTCATCCAGCACTGCTTATTCTACACCAGTTCGACGAGTTTAGGCCATAGAAGTTGATAATTTAGAAGGTTGGGGTTGAGACAGGGAGGGAAGGGGGCGGCTAGAGGGGTTGATCATTTCTTTTTACATCCCCATTGGTAGGAGGTGGGTGGGGTTACAAGCTCTGTATGCCATGAATAGTATAGCTGGTTTCTAATTGTAGGCTATTCTCTTCCATACGAAGTATGATTTCGATGAAAAGGGTTTTCATGGATGGGCTACATGCCTCCCCTCATTCTGTTCTATTATCCTGTTGCGATCTTATCTCCCCTCATTTACCCCACGATCTGGCGACAGGACTGCGACAATTTTGCAACAATATCTCTCGTGAAAAGAACTTCAGTGAGCAAGAGATTGATTTACAAAAAAAAAGACAAAAAGGTAGACGTAAGACATATTTATAATTGTCTGTTGCCTTACGCCAAACAACGTGTTGGAAAGCGTACTATACAGACCAACGTTGTAACTTCATGCCGACGTCATAGTACGGCACCGTCATGTAGGTCACTCATTTTTATTGAGGTCTTAAGTGTCTCTCGCGAAAATAAGTGACATTTTTAATATTTGTTTTTGTTTCTTTGGTTCTTCTCTGCTGACAACCGACTGACAGCGAAAAGATGACACGTAAAAGAAGTAGTAGTAGAAGTAGTAGTAGTTACAGGATAGGGATGAGAAGAAAAATAGACAGAGGACTAGGAGGAAGGGCGGGGGGCAAAGTGAGGCAGAGTAAAATGGAAAACGAGGAGATGGAAGAAGGGAGAGGAAGTGTTTGGGGATGGGGTGAAAAGAAAAAAAAAAGTAGGGGAAAAAAAAAATCTAGCACGCTGTATGTTACGTGTGTCATTTCCCTCACGTCTCGCTCCGTCCGACACGATACACACACACGGGGCTTGAATTGTCCATGCGCCCCCTTGTAACCCACCGGAGCGCCGGCAGAGCCGCCGCAGCTCACGCTTACATTGTGACGTCACAGATGAGTACTTTGGTTGAGTGGCTCTACCAATCGGGGGGCTCTAGGGGAGCGAGAAAAGCTAAACCCAAAGTGAATGTTTTCTATCATATCCCCCCTCGTTCATGAGAATGCCTCTCGCGAAGTTTTTTTGGAGTCACTCCCGCCGCCAATCTCCCTCTCGAACGGGTGATATATTATCAACCGAGTATTAAGCCGACTTGCAAACAAATGATCGGACGTTTCTCTCTCCAACACCTCCAAGGGACGATCAGGTCTTGAGTAGCAACGTTGACATCTCTCGCCGATTATTTTTTCCTCTCTCCCTTCTCGTGTAGTCACTTATACATTCCGTAGATTTTCGGCCGAATATTTTCCCTCCGCCGGCAGCTCGGAGCGTCCTAACCCGCCACCATCCCGCTTGATCCCTTGCGGTGATCCGCTACTTGAGCTTGGGGATTGTCGCTCACGAATCAGCCCATCTACATCAGGAGGGGGCACATATTTTTTTCTTAATGTGAATTTTTTCTCCCGCGAGCTACCGGAACACAATCAAGGGGATTTGCCCACCCGGTAAACCGGCGGTGACACATACGGCAAAGCTTGGGCTTAGCTCTCGCCCCCTTTGGCAACGAACTTTGAAGGGGAGAAAAAAAAAATCCTTGTCATACCTGCTGTGGCAAAATCTGGTTTTTATAGTCTAATACTCTTTAAGTTTTACGAACGCCGCATGGTTGTTCTCTTGCTTTGTAATTATCTACGATAATTGACTGGCGAACATGAATACCCTGCACGGACCGCTCTCCACGCTAGAAGACTTGGTAGCGAACGAGTCGGCTCGAGTATCGGCGGGCATAGGGAACGTCGCGGGCCAGCGCCCCGGCCACCACGGCAGCCAGCCAGCACACAATCATGCTCGCTCTCCACCAAACGATCACACGCATTCCGACAAAACAGGTAAGCAAAAACTGCAAATTCCTCCCACCTCTGTTAATTGACATGCTACCTTTTCAATACCACTAGCCATCTTCAAGTTGAGCTTGGTACCACATTTTTTTTTTTGTGTCAGTAAAAGCCATACTCAGGTATCACCATTCTTTGTACAGATTGAACCGAACAGGTGGTGAGAACTATGCAGTGATTTCCATACTGTTTTTTTTTTTTTTCTGTGAGGGTTTAATATTCAGGAGGCAAGGGTTCAGCTAATCAAGCTAGCGGGCCAGATGTGGCGAATATTTTAGCCAGTGTTCCGCCGCGATCACGCGTGTGTCAACTTTAAAGGTTGCATAGTCTACGTTGACGGTTTAAATTATTTGAAGACCTACTTTCTTCTCAAATCCTTATAGACCATAGCTGTTCTTCCTATACACGTGACGAAATATCGATAAAATTCTTCCTTGCTGAAGGAAATTGTAAAATATGTATTGTTGTTGCTATTTTGTTGGTTGGCGTTCGAGCTTACACAGGTACTAATTCCGTCTGTAACGTAAAATAAGAACGATTAGAGTTAAACTGTAGTGAAGTGAGCTTGACGTGGTAAAGAATAGAAGCTCTTGATAAATCAAGACTACTATTTTTACATTCTACTTAAAACATTATTTTGATCTGCATTCATGTAAAGAGCTTTCATGCACATCTGCTTGTGAATCTGTTTGTATCATTTCGTCAATATTGTAGCTTTATCAACATAACACAATGACTAGACGTAACTATAAAGAAAAATAAAAGAAAGGAGAGAGATTCCAGAAAAGTAGTAGTAATTGCATTCACATGTATGTGACATCAGCTCAGGTAGAAATAAAAAAACAGGATGTTGGCTTATTGGCTGACAACGCAAAGTGGCGCTTGTCCTTGCCTCAATCGCCTCGCTTCTCATTTGGAAACGTGCAACGTACAGTTGACAGAAAAAAAGTCAACAACAACAAAAACAAAAATCGGTTGCCATGTGCACCACTCTCACAATGAATCGTTTAGGAAGCGGAGCAGCTGATCGGTGTTTTCATAAATTATGCACGTTGCCGAGCATGACAATATTATGGCTTTATAGAGGTACCTACATTAGCCTCCGTCTGAGAAGAAGGCACAATAAAGATGTTTGATTCTTACTAGATCGCTTTGAGTTGCAAACAATTCCATTCGTAACACAAATTCCTGCATGGTGAGACAACCTACACAAGTGTAGGTGACCTAGAAATTGGCGAGTGTCACGTGACGTGACTATGCGGCGGTCACGTGTGTGGACGAGAGTGAAATTCCTCTTTGGGGACAGTTCGCAGTTGTTGTTGTCTTTATTTTGGCCTCTAGCAACAATGTCAGCAATAGCACGACTTGATCAGGATTTTTCCTCAGTTTCAAAAGAGGCACGCACTTTTCCTTGCGAAAGGTAGTGTTTTTGTGTTTGTTTTTCACCTATTAGAGTGCTCTGTTGGCTTAAGCTGATTGCACACAATGCTTTCTGTTCTCTCTCATCTCCCTCCCTCACACACACAGTGTGTGTGTGTGTGTGTGTGTCTGTCTGTCTGTCTGTGTGTGTCTGTGTGTCCGTGTGTGATTTATAGCCATGAAAATGGTGGATATGACACGCGCACATCGCAAAATAGCTGGAACGTGATTCCTATCACACGTGCAATAATAGCAATGTATGACTATATTATAAGGGACGAGTCTCACAAACTGTATACGTGGTAGCCCTTAGTCAGGGAAAAATCAATAAGTAATCACGTGGCTTTGAGCACACGTTTACACCAACATAAGTGATTAGAGTCCCAAATATCAAATAAAACGCACACGCACGCACACATACACACAAATATGACATGTGTCCTACGAAATCGGGATCCGACTGAAATCATTTGAGATATGAGTACAGTTTGCTTCACACTGATACTACACATGAGACTTGCACTAGGCAACAAGACACGAAGTAACACTAACACACCAACACGCACACACACAAACATGTTGTGTTCAAAGTAATCGTCGTATAATAGTGCAACACACACACACACACACACACAAGACATACCGTACGTATCAGGATTTGACTAAGTCATTTGAGATCACACAGTTATGAATATACACTTTTTTTCTGTTTATTCTATACACTAACTTTAGGTGACAATCGACACGAAACACACATACGTATACGCACACACACACACACATACACACACTCACGTACAAACAGAGCGCTTTATACTTTATATGATAATTCCTCTTTTCCATGTAAAGTTATGAATTAAGATTGTATTGCTTACTTGTTTATTTATTCAAACCAGAGTTGATATCATTATGATAATTGTATTCATGTTTTCTTGAAAATTACGTGATTGAAAGTTCCTTTTGATGTTATGCACTCATGTAAGCGTTATGCATATTACTTTGTATTACTTTATATGGAAATAAAATCATTTGAATTGAAACTGAATTGAAGTAATGCAAATCGGCGTTACATATTATTACTGTTGAATCAATGCTTGGGTTGTTCAAATAGACAGGACTCTAAGTGCCATAATTTTTATGAAAAGCAAATAACAGAAACAACATACATAATCGAGGTCAACCGACAGCTGAACTAAATAATCTTTTAATCTCTTCCATGCAAACTCATATAGTTGCAATATCAAATACCATTTGTTTTTGTTTTTTCATAATAGCGGCTACATAATGGGCATATAGTATTAATGGTAATAATGATAATAATAATAATAATAATAATAATGATAATAATACTAATACTAATACTACTAATAATAATAATGATAATAATAATAATGATAATAATAATAATAATAATAATAATAATAATAATAATAATAATAATAATAATAATAATAATAATCACAATAATAATAATAATAATAATAATAATAATCACAATAATAATAATAATAATAATAATAATAATAATGATAAGAAGAAGAAGAAGAAGAAGAAGAACTAGCAAACAAATTACCGTACAGTATAATATGTCAATGGTCAAGGGGAGCACATCCCCACTCAAGATATGAGACGCTATCAAATTGATCTATTTTAACAAATCGAACATTAGAGGACCAAAACATCCGGGGCTTGGCCTTTGTCGGTTATTTATATCGTCACTCGTCTCATGTAGGATTACACAATCGGTGACATAATCGAGTGATCGATAAGCGATCGCAATGAGTTAATAATCGTCGTGGCAATGTAGTGCCGCCAGATCGTATGCAGCCCGTGTAAAGCTGTTTTCATTAACCAGTGATTGGCTGAAGCGATCATTATGGATTCATTGTCTGTAATGTTGTCCAACCAAGGACAAATGAAGGAAATAAAATGTGTAATATAATTATATTTTACCGTCGGTTTGCAGCACATTTATCCTGACTTATCCATTTCCAACCACGAGCACGGCGTCTTTTTATCATTAGTTCCCTGGATCCGTTCTCAATCGGCCTACATTTGGTCGTTAACTCCCTTCTCTCTTCCTTGTTTACGAGGCCATAAAACAGCTCCAAATATTGGTTTATTTGAATATGTCATTTATGGGGCTAACAATATTCCTCGTTTGGCTGTTAGTGGTTCTCGAGCCATAATTACACGAACATTTCGACGTTGCAGTCGATGCTATACGTTGCAGTGAAACTACATTACTGCGAAGCTTTTTTGTTTTGTTTTTACTCAAAATTACAAATAAGACAATCATGTTTATCCTCAGGTTATACTACGGTTAATTCTTTTGTTGCAAGACTAATTCGAATGAAAAAAAAAAGAGATTATCAATAAGAGGGGTGAATGCGTGCTATGATAGTTTAAAAAAAAAAATCAAATGTCACTACCTGTAAAAATATATTTGTAAAATCGCAACTCTGACCTACATTTACTTACAAAACACATTTGTACAGGGGATGACAATGTTGGTTAAAATATGTCATAGCAAAGTCTAACTTAGATATCACTTTGCCGTTGCTTGTGATGTCGTCAAGGACACTTTTAACCAGTTGAAACGGAACAAACAACAACAAAAAAATTACACCCTAATAATCATGTCTGCAGTAATCAATTCTGCGAGTGGCCACTATTTATAGCACTAATGGAATCATCTTTCAACTACTTAGTACCCCTATCAGCAAGTCGAAAACTTTAGATACCATCAGGATAATATAAAAAGACGCACCTTTTCAAGAGTTATCATCATCTATGGGAATAAATTATCATTATGCGATTTTAATCATGACAATTCGTTATCACTACTATATCAACACGATGTCAGCAGTGGTATCAGTGTCAATATCGATGTCGCTGTCACTACTATCATAAGTACTATAGGAATGACAATTTCATGCTAACGTCAATGTTATAGTTTCATTCCTTAGATTGTTAGAAGTAAAGCACTCATTTAATTCCCTTGGTAAATGATAATGATTATGATGACTATTGATGGCGAATCAAAATTTCGATTGCTATTGTACAAAATAAGAAACTGAAGAAAAAGTCATCTGCAATTGGAGTGCTTGAAGTATCATAATATGAAACTTTAGATTAAGAATATAATGAGAACAGGAGCAATTAATACTCAGCTTAAATCAAGAGCTTCAAATTCAAACAAGTGCAGCTATCCCACTTAAAATTCAATGATAGGGTACTGCAATTAATGAATGCGAGTATCCCTTCCAACCTGCGCTCTCCTCGTGACAGCGGGCCCACGGCCCTCCGTTCAAGGTGACGGGGCGTGGATACAGATACTATCTTTCAAGTCGGCTGGGCAAGATTTGACGAATTTAGGTCAGGCTACCTCTGCCGACTATCAGCGTACTAAAAATACGGGAATTACGTTCAGCTAATGTCTCGCTTATGATATGAGTCATATCTCTACGATTCTGTCGTCTCCTCTGCTACTTGGCAAACATGTAAAGCAAACACTTTCAAACACACCCACACACGCGCGCACACATAAACAAACAAACACAAAAATCCCACATGGCTGAAAAGGAAGAGCTTAAACTCAGACCAGGCCAATATTTTTGTTTGTTTGTTTTTGTTTGTTTTGATTTGTTTTGTTGTGTCGTCAGAGTCAAGTATGACCAGATCCTTCCAGGGCGATTGAGGCTTGGCGAGAGGCTGGTGCTGCCCTAAATCTATTATTTTAGTACAAGTGAGAAATGGGATTGCATGACATTGTGATGGCAGTCAAAACGGTCGGGAGTGGCATGATTTTTTTGACCGCTGATCCCCGGCATTAGGGGGCGAGAGGTCGATGAACAATATTTTGCGACTTTACCATTTATAAGAGCTACCAGCGACCGCTCCCTCGCCCGTTCGTGACCGCACTTATTCCCATCCATTTCCCGCGGTCTTAATTAAAGATTACGGGTTGTCGTCTGCAGCGCTGGGTTGCCGACATTTCGGATTCTGAAGCGGCTTTAAACGACTACCCCCCGATAATTACTTGGCTACGGGTCATTTTGAGTCCGATCAGGAAAACCCTATCGTAGAGTTCTTCTTTATATGGTCGAAAGAGAGATTATCTTACATAACCATCAAAGTACGTCTTGGCCAAATTGCAATTTATTCAAACGACGATTCTTCTTCCTAAGTTTTTGAAACTTTCGAATTTAACAGTGAAGTATGTAATATTCAATGAGGAATGGATTACAAAATCCTGGGAAGAGAGCTGAGTTTACCAATTCAAAAATTGCTGTAGTATGGAGAAAATTAATTTACGATGAAAAAAAAAATACACGTGGAACTATAGAATCGAAATCAAAACATATTCGAATCAAATCAAATCAAAATTTATCAAGTTTGATCGTGAATAATATTGATTCTAACTTGAAGCTCATTTTGCTGGTATATAGGTCTACATTGTTGTGGCTTTGGTTTCACAATATGACATATTTTAAGAGAAATAATGAGAAACTATAGGTAAAAGTAGATAATTATGAAAAAAAAAGAAAAATAACAATAAGGAGATAGATAAGCTGGAGGAAGATAGATATGTTGATGCTAGATGAAGATGAGAAAAAAAGGAGAAAGAAATAGCTTAGTCAGGAAATCTTGGGTGCATAAAATCCGAAGGGGTGTCTTGGTGATCTAAAGTTATGCAGTGACACAGTTCTTAGATAATGGAAGGAACGGATCATTGAGCATAACGAAATTGAAAGAGTCGCAAACGAACGACAGCGCTTGAAGTGGGTAAACAAACTCCCCACCTATACATTCTGCGATACACACGGTCCTTGCGCTCAGCGCCAGACGGCTAGTGACGGCTCGTCGGCACCCGACGATCCCGCCTCCGCTACGTCGCCTGCCACACCGCTTCCCCTGTTCTCGTCTCCGCGCCATACGCCTCCGGACCCCACGCGCGAGGCGGGGAACCCGACTCCCAGCATTTTCGACTTCCACATTAGCTCTCGTCTTGTGTGTAAGTGTGTACATAAACGACACTCGACCTGTCAAGTGGATTGGTACTTAAAACGTCGCATCTCGACGCGGAAGGAAAGCCGCATCGGAGGTGAAGCCTTTCCGAAGAGTATTAATGGTCCCCTGAAACTCAAGACTCGAGAAGGGCCGGGGCATAAAACACTCGGCACCAGCGCCCAGATATTTATTCTGCCATTTGTATCACTTCCTGATGTACCTCTTCTCTCCCTCCCTTCATCTTCCACTTTCTCCTTCTCTCAATAGGATGACAATCAGAATGCGATTTGTTCCACAAGTGGCTCATTCCTCTCCCTTTCTCCCTCTCAGATGGAGGAATGTGGCGTAGAAGAATCAAGAAACTGACTGTCTAATTTCGTCCTTGATTTGATAGGTCAAGACGTTATATTCGACTATAAGACGCGGTATGAACACACACATAAAATAATACTAGTAGATTTGCCTTTTATTGTGTAGTTCAGTCTCACACAAACACACACACACACACACACATGCTCATCTATAAACCATTTTGATACATCTACACATTATGTGTGAGTGTGCGTCTGTAAAATCACAATTTGCACTATTTCTCTCCATGTTGAAAAAAAAAATGTAATCGAGCAGCACAAGACAAATGAACACAAGAGTTTATAGCTGTCTAGTTTTCTTTGTTTTCATTTCATCTTGAATAATATGATGTTGATATCGAACGAAATTCAAATAAAAAACAACATAGAATAGAACAGAATAGTCGTATGTAACATCCTTAGGTGGACTTGGAAAGCTAGTAAAATATCAACTTAAAAAAAATGCCAGAAACTGTTTGCACTGAATGAGTGACAGGAAAATAGATAAAAGAAACAAACAGAAAATACATACACAAGGAAGTTGGTAGGCTTAAACAGAAAATATAATCATTGTCTAGTGTTACAAAACAAATCCACTGGGGAGATTATGCTAAGGAACATAATGGGCAGAAACCTTTGTGTGGGGCGTGCTTTTACAGGCTAATCGTATTCCGGTTATTACCCAGTTTTTAATCATGTGCAACGGAGAGTGACAAGGACTCTTATAGCTGATATCTACAGCTCAGTGCTGGGAGAGAAAATTATACATAACGAACAAAAAATCAATCTTTCTTTAACGGTGGTGGGGGATCGGTTGAGAGTGAGTCCATTTATAGTCCTCCTCCTTTTGTAAAAGTTTTGTCGATGACCGGATAATGAGGGAACTCAACGAATTATCGACCTCAAAGACGACTTGACATGACCTATCCACGATTGATTCTTTTTTTTTTTCTTTTCTTCAAGAATGTTCGATGCCAGAGAAAATAGTCCATCTTTGTTCTGATTCAAGCTAAACAAATCTTAACCATTATTGTATTCTCTTGTTTGCTCTCTCCATGTTATATAGTGTATTGACATAATATGAGTGTGTTCGTTTTTGTCATTGAATATTGAATTCATTCACTTTGATGCATAGTGCAAACACACACACATTCTAATAATAATACACATGCACATAAATAACTTTTAAACAAATTGGAAGAGACACGTTTTCGAATAATTTCCATTCTGTACGGTGATACGTTTTAAGCATCTTGTATTTCAGATTGTCACACCATATCCGTGATAATCAAATTAGATTGAAATGGACACCGTATCATAATGAGCTGAGCCTACAAAACTAGGTGCTAATCTTCGATTTTAATACTATGTTTATGATTAATGTCATTTGTATTTACACTGATTGTGAACGTAATCAGAGGTAGCTATGTCATTTTTTTTTTTTTTTTTTTTTTTTGCTCAGGTTAAATGGAGAAAAAAGACCCCAAAATACATGTGGCTTGAGTGAATGTTGAAATATTGGTAGGACACATCAGCAAAGTGTGAAGAAAACCGGACAATAGTTATTATGTTGAAAAGTTATCAATTTTGAAAGTTTCGGTGCAGCCATCTCTGGATGAGAAGACTACTACAGTTCGTGACGTCACTGCAGGACAACGATATATCATGAGAATTGAACAAAATTTTCATTTTTCATTAAAAGTACACGTCTCCTCTATTTGTTACTGATATTATGTAAAGGGTATCATTCCCCTGCTTTCTGAAAGAGTTAAGTCAAGCTATTTTTCATTATGCTAGAAAAATGAAAATATGTAGATTTTCCGAAAAATGTTTTATTCTTATTGTTGTCCATGTGTGACGTCACAAAATGTTGCAGTCTTCTCATCCAGCAATTACTTTTTGACATTTTCCTCAAACTTCTCTGATGTGTTATATTGGTATTGCTGCATTTCCTCAATCTACATTGGGCTTCATTCTCCTTTACCTTTGTCAGTTCAGTCAGATACTTTAAAGGGGATGGCTAGTAACTGATCAGTGGGAATCAGTGGGGATGCTGGGGGATGATTGTTCCAATCCGTGTGGGATTCATTTAAGAGTACATTATATATCTATTGTTGTGTGAAAATTATTTGCTTCAGAATGGTCTCATATTCAAGTAATGTGCAGTTTAATGTATCGTCACTGTACAGGCATGCTATGGAAACATTAAACTGCACATTACTTGAATATGAGACCATTCTGAAGCAAATAATTTTCACACAACAATGGATATATAATGTACTCTTAAATGAATCCCTCAAGGATTGGAACAATCATCCCCAACATTCCCACTGATTCCCACTGATCAGTTACTAGCCTTCCCCTTTAAGAGCACAAGATGTCAATGACATGCTGACATAATTGGTCTCACGAGCGTCAGAGTATCAGAAAGACCTCAGCCTCATGGCGAAGAAACCTCGATTAACCCACTGAGGCCACTCCTCCGTGAGTGCCATTGACATCAAATACGGTACACTTGCAAGTGGTAATGAAAGGCTTAATGTGTTTTTCAAGGCGTCCGTCAGGTGTGCATGTGCCTCTGTCTCTACAGACCGACCTCTCTCGCCCGCTTGCCCGTTTTCAATGCTCCCTGATTACTTCATAACCTTGATGCGGCCATGGATACACTAGGCCTTGTGGATGACTCGACGGAGTTACCCCCTTTTTGTCTGACTTTGCTCGTATGTCACGTTTCCTGCTCTTACTCCCTTCTGTAACTCGGTCACTCTAATAAACTGTTGTCTCTCCAACCTTTTTCAGAACCACAAACTCAGAATGCCATTCACATTGTACGTAAACATTTTTACTGATGTCACTAGACTAGTATAGGTAGGTTCAACCGATTTGAAATGATGAATAAAGTATTGTTACGTATCGAACGAGGCCATCCACCCGCAGGATTCGCTAGTATGTCGGCTCGCTATACAGTATCCTCAAATAGATGTTAAGACTGAAACGTTTATTCCATTTGTCCCTATCTGAAAAATTTGTGATCTTTATTTTCTCATAATCGGCTGAACTTCTTTGACGTCGGGAAATATTCATGGTAAGAAAAAAAAAGTCATAGACTTCTATTGTTGTCTTGTCATTTTCCCAGAACTTCTGATCGTATAGTACTTGATGAAATCACCACAGAATATCGATACTATGGATGGGGCTATGTTAGTTTTTACGTTATGGTAAGCAGAATCAGTGAAAAAATAATGATTTCCTTTTTTTTATACTATTATATACACAGCAAAATATTTCTTATCAAAGTGATAGTGAATCTGATACCCCTGAAATTATAGATTATAACGGTTCCCTTGATATTCATTATATTGTTTGTTGTTACTGTTGTTTGGTCTAGTATGTGTGTGTGTGTGTGTGTGTTTGTGTGTGTGTGTGTGTGTGTGTGCGTGTATGTACTTTTTATTCACTGCCTGGATTTTTCCCCTTCATCTTTCCAAATCTTTGCAGATCCTCGAAATATTCTATTTGGCTTTCACGTTGCCGATCAAAAACAAATGGTGAATTCCCTTCGGCCTTCAAAAAAAAAAATGAATATAAAGATTGAGAATAAGTACCTCTCAGCTCCTTATATCTGCTGAAGGTATATAAGTGAAAGCATATTCCAATCTATATGCAAAATTTAGGGCTTGGTGAACACTCTGGGGAAGCCCTGGAAATTTCTTTACGATAATCCTCCCGAAATTCTGTATTCCGTTATTAAAATGGAATGTGTAAATGTTATCTTTTTTTCCATCCATATCTGCCGAGTGACTACCAAATCATAACAAATTAGCGGAGATAGATCCCTGATTACAGAAAGGAAGGGCATACTGTAATTTCGAGTGATATATGGAAATATCAACAGCTTTACACTCATTTCCGACCAGTATAGCACCCCCATGATTTAGAAGTACTGGTAGGACAGGGGAGAGTTAAAGCAGCTTTCCCTCGACTGTAGAAAGAAGTTTTACAAATGCAATGACCATTTATTTTTTTTTTCATGTCATCTAGGGTTTTTTTTTCATTTCCAAGAAAAATATATTAATTTCACCAGTGCTTTGATAAGAAATTATATATTGGCTGTGAGAAGTAAAAAAAAAAAAAAAAAAAAGTTTTATGACTGATTCTGCTAGCCACAACGTAAAAACGTTTCGTTGTAACGAAAGTCACGCACAAGATTATTCCCTGGCATTGCCTGTTGCTGTTGTTCTTTTTTTACTCAGTTACCTTAGTTTTGACAGACAAACAAAAGAAATGTATACATAAAGTAGATACTACACCTTGTAGTATCAGTATTGCGATTTTTCATGTGTAGGCATCTTCCTATAGTTCAATTCATCAGTACATGATGATCTATTGATCTCTCTGTCTGCTAGTCCGTCTGCCTGTGTCTATCTATCCATCTATCTGCCTGTCTATCTATCTATCTATCTATCTATCTATCTATCTATCTATCTATCTATCCATCCATCCATCCATCTACCTATCCATCTACTCATCCATCCGTCTATCTATCCATCCATCCATTTATCTATTCATATCTATCTATCTATCTATCTATCTATCTATCTATCTATCTATCTATCTATCTATCTATCTATCTATATATCTATCTATCTATCTCTTTGTTACGTTGACGCAGTGACACAGCCAAGAGAACGTTGACCATCTGAGCGAAAGAAAAGAGTATATAAAGTTTGGGACATTTTGATAGTCGGTATGTAATCTGGTATTATTATTATTAGTCCTTTCTCGACCACGGCAGTAAGCAAGGCTGCTTTCCTTTCATGCCAAACAAGTCATCGACATCACTGGCAGTGTTATAACGTACACCGGAGTGAGAGTATTGTCCGAAATATCACGTGGCGGTAAAGTCGCGTGCGGAGCGCACCTCGGTTGTTGTATGCGAGACAAAGACATGATGAGCACGATTTCACGTTTTCACGAAAGACACGTGATCTTTATAATGCCTGCCTTGGAGATGATAAACAAGAAATGTTATCAGTCACTGAATGTTATATCCACTGGCACCGAGTCTTATATTGAGATAATCCTAGAGAGTATCAAACTTTTAATAATTGACTTTGTAGAACTTTCTCGTAACAATCGGCTGACTGTAATCCACATTCCCTTGACCGATTGCCTTTGAGGAATATTTTCTGGTCATAATTTTTGTTTGTTTTTCTAGAGGTGTAATTATCACATATGCCCTTAAACAAAATCACGGATTAAATGATTTACCATCTCACACATTAATGTTCCCGTCTTTCTTCAGATTGGAACGGCTATCTTTGATATCACTCTGTGGTAAGGCTATAAAATAATGAGTTCATTTTTAGTTTTATTAGTGTTGGGAAACTGAAAAAAAAAAGTAATAAAAACAAAATATATCAGTTTGTTTGTGTGTTGGTTTATCTCTACAGACCGTATAGTATTCTATTGTTTTCAAAAACATTATTCTTCCTAGAAATGAACGTTCATTAACCGCAACTGAGCCAACGCGGAAATGTCATTTGAACCTTTCACCTTGGCTAGGAATAACTATATATAACGTTGCAGTCTGCAATTTCAAATGACGTGTTTTTTCTATAGTCTGTCGTGAACATTTAGTCTGACACCCAATGTCAACACATTTCATTCACTTTTGGAACGAGCAAGTACGGGAGAGATAATAAAATCCATGTCAGAATGCTGAAGAGTTTCCTTTGACAAGGGAACTTTTTTTTCAGCAATGGTTGAGATTGATCGGGAGATAACGAGACATAATAACAACACGTTTAACACCAACGCTCGTACTCCCTGTATTTTATCGATGTAACTTAATAATCGAATACAAAGAATAAACGAAAGAAAGAGAGAGAGAGGAGAAGCAGAGGTGATAATGGAATATGACCTTCCAGCAAAAATACTGACTGATTCAAAATGAGGCAGAATTCCAATGAAACACTTTTTTGTACTTGAAGGTTTATTGCGTGACAAGTCCTGCTGAGACAGTATAAGACAAGAGGACAAGAGGCATTTTAAATAGGTTGAAGGTTGGCGTATTTTTCCCTCTTTTTTTTGCGTGTGGCAAACCAATGCGTAGTACTTGTCCGAGTGTTACTTGTCGTTAGCTGCAGTGAAATAATTTATGCAAAAAAGTGAACAGAACAGAGCCGAAACCAGGAACATTTTTATGATTATGTTCACATCCACAGACGCACGTCATGCCATAATGGCAGGAGATTTACCGGCGACATGCGTAGGACGCAACTCGATCAATTTTTATGAGGAATCATTTCATGAATCCAACCGAACTGAAATCATTGCCATTTAGTCATAAGTATCGCTTAAACGTAGGTGTGTTTTGGTGGTTAAAATTGCTAGTGTGAGAACATAAGGCGACATATTCATGGTGCTGCTACATAGATGAGGATGTTCACGAAGAATCAATGACGAGGACACACACCATTATTGAAAACAATTGCTTTTCGCCAGATTTATCCCAACCACCATGTCCAACCTTCTCCCTCGTTGCATTCCAGCCCTCTCCAAGACGAGCCCGGACGACGGCGACTGCGACGATTCCGGCAACGAGCAGGGCGGCGACAAGAAGAAGCGACAGCGCCGACAGCGGACGCACTTCACCAGCCAGCAGCTGCAGGAGCTCGAGGCGAACTTCTCGCGGAACCGCTACCCGGACCTGTCCACGCGAGAGGAGATCTCGGCCTGGTGCAACCTCACAGAGGCGCGCGTACGGGTGGGTGTTTGTTTGTTTGTTTGTTTGTTTGTTTTGTTTGTTTGTTTTTGTCGCTTCCTTGTCGACCGTTTTGATTGTTGTTGTTGCTATTGTTTTGTATATGTTGGAACATTCGTGTCATTGCACGTTTTTATAATATGTTTTTGTCTGCCTGTGCGCTCTTCAATCTCGGATGATCTATCCTCTTCGTGATCCGATCAGGTGCTATCTTCTCTTTCATGTCACCTTGATTTCCGTCTCCTATTTTGATTATTATGATATCTATTTTTTTTTAAATATAATACCTTTATGGCTTTAATTATCTAATTGAACTATTTACTGGCAAGGAGCTCTGGCTGATTGTTCTGGTACTAGCGAAGTCTAAACAAAAGTGATAAAGACGTGTATGCGTTTGCTGCTTGCTGGTTGGACCTTCCATGGTCTTGGTGACTTTCGAAGTGTCTTTTTTTTTTTTTACCTCCAACGTCTGTTACAGCGATCTGTTGCAACGATCGTTATCTTATTTGCTGTTAGGTGATTAGGCAACCAATTGGTCGTAGAATATTGTATTGGCGCAATCAATTTACTCTACCTCATTTGAAGAAGGTAGGGGCGGGGGAATTGTGAATTCCCTTGAATTCCCTAGGGTGTGGACCACTTAGGCGTTCTTGCTTACCACACCCATTTAGCAGCCAACCTTCTGTGGGTAATTTGCAATCAGCCAAACGTGTAAAATATGGATTAGCCACTCAGCTATGGTGCTGATGAATGATTGACAGAAAAGAAAAGAAAAGAAAAGAGAGAGATGGGGGGGGGGGAAGGGGTTCCTGCTCGAAACCACGTGATCATGCCGGTATCTCAAGACCTGTATGGAGCGTTGAGCAATTCTTCCACCATTCTGGTCTCCTTTAACCTTCTAAGGATCATCGGATCAAAATACCATCGATATCGCACGCAAACTGGTTATTCATGGCAGTTGAAGAGTTAAGGAGGGACATCTGTCGTGCAGCGTGTCCATTAACGCACTTAAAAAAATGACTGCGATTTCTTCTCAAAGTGGTTAACATTATGCACGGGATTCGTCCAACACCTTTAGTGTCTTGATTGCTAATATTTACTATCCTGTTCATGAGCTCTTTTTGAATAATGAATTACATGAGTGGTCGTATTGTCCCAAAAGATTTGACCTTGAAGCATTGTCGTTATAATCTTGAAATCGGTAAATAATAGATATTTATTGCCACTATTATCACTCATTTGGATACTACGGCTACAGCAAAAATAGCAATAACAAAACATTTCATCTCCTGCCAGCATAAACGTGTTTTGACTTCCACTGTTAGTGCTACCATTTTCATACTCGTCATTTATGAAGGTTATTACCACTTCCACGACAATTGACCTATTTCTGCATTTGCCAAATTCATGTATGCTCTTTATAGTACCATTGCCCATCCTCATGTCATCATATTCTTTTTCTTTTTCTTTTCATTAACATCTTCATCTTCTTCTTTTACTTCATAGTTATTTTTTCTTCTTTTTCTTCGTTTTTCATCCTTCTGTCACTCTGTCTCTCTGTCTCTCTCTGCCCTGCAATATCTTTACTATAACTGATCTTCTTGTACGTAGGGTTCAAAGGACTTATGAAAAGTTTGTTTACAAATATGATCTACAATATAAACTAGCGGGGGGGGGGGTGGGTTAATGAATAGCCAACACAAAGGATACCTAACAAACTAGTGAGAACATTGTGTGCAATACTGAAACTTCCCATGTACGAATGACCTGTTTTCGGAACAATCTCCTTACTAATCGTAGTGAATGTCTTTCCGAATAAAAATACACGGTAATACAATTTTCTTCTCTTTCTTTCTTTGTTTGTTCTACTCGTGGAGGAGGGGGCGGTAAAGGACGCTGGAAGATATTAAGTTGAATAATCAAAATTATTCCGTCTTTCCTATATATAATTTCTGATTTATTCAACTTAATATCTTCCAGCGTCCTTTACCGCCCCCTCCCTCCACGAGTAAGAAAAACAAAAGAAAGAAAGAGAAAAGTCAAATCAGCGCAGTGTCGTATTTTTCCAGATTACGCCTCGCTCCCGGGCGTTGATGGCGAGGGAGATTGGAAACTTGTCGAAACTCGATGCGGCTAATCACGATATGTTATCCCATCCGTGTTTTCCACTTGGGAGATTTGGGCGTTTTCCCCAAAATCCCCGAAGAACTCCGAAATCGCAGCCCCGAAGTCTAAACCACACCACATACATGCTTGAAAAAAATGGAGTCCACTCGTTACTTCTTATAATTCAAGAAGAGAAGCATGTTTTGACGAATATTCTAACTTCAGTATGAAAACACATAATAGAGAAGGTAGATTTACTCTTTACCGATACTTGCCAGCCGTGTACATTTCAAGTTCTACTATGGAACCTCTGTATCATTGACGAGAACATTTTTAATTTTCCCTCCATTTCTCTGCCTGTGTGTTGAAGTATTCTGTACATTATGTTTGGATATAAACGCATACATATTTGACTACATAAATGTTCAGGCGTATCTGTCTGTCTACCTGTCTATCTATCTATCTATCTATCTATCTATCTATCTATCTATCTATCTATCTATCTATCTATCTATCTATGCATATTTATTGAAAATGTGTAAATGTAAATAAATACACACTCTTACACACACTTGCACACATCCACGCACACAGATTACAATATTATACGCACACAAAAGACCCCCAGCCTACGAATTTTTGCACTGTCTTAGATGAATCGCTATTTACCTGAGTTTGTTTTTTCGAAGATTACGTGCGACAAGTGAAGTTGTGCGACGTACAATTTACACAGCTCTCATCCGGAACATCACGTTCGCGCCGTCTTTCTCTTTCTCTCTCTCCATCTCATCGACTTTTTTTGTCATACTTTCTACTCATATCCACAAATTAGTTGGGCATGAAATGGTGTATGAGTGATATTTCCCTCCCCCCCCCCACCACTCAACGCGATCCACCACCACCACCACCACCTCCTCCCCCCCCCCCCCCCCCCCCGACGATGAGTTTTGGAGAAACGAACAGTGATGAATCCTAGGTAATTGGGTATAGTAATCCGGGTGTTACGTGACGCGGCATACGAGGCGACCCCGGGTACAGCGCGCCAAAGCTTGAAAGGATTGGAGAGCTAGATGTGCATAGGGGGAGAGTACATGATGTGCAAAAATAAAAAAGTGCAATTCCTGATTAGGTTTTAGCTGCCCCGTTTGTTGATATTTTGGCGGGAATGTTTATTTGTCCTCCTTCCATTATAGACTCACCTGTCACTGGGGCGTATCATAACCCACCGGCAATCATCTCGCGGGCTGGTTGCCGGCGATTTGGGGAGTGATTTCTGGTCGACGGGTACAGGGGGAAAGGGGGCTGGTTCAGGAGCGAACATGAATATCGTTGACTTGATGCTAGTTTTCGAAGCTTTATTCTATTGTGGTGTATGCGTCTGGCCTTGACAATATTTGCGGTTTGCGAAACAAACTGAGGGAAATGTTGACCTAAGCATTTTGTTTCCTTAACGAATTTTCATTCTTATATACTTTTTTCACATAAAGCTGGTTCACAATGCATTAGACTGAAGCCTTCTCGTTGACCTTAGGTAAAAAGAAGCAGATCTTGTTTGGAAAATGGTGATCTTTATGATAGCATGAATAATAATAACATTAACTTTATTCCTATATTAATAATAATAATAACGTGTTTCTGACCAGTCTTAGCAAAAAAGAACAAGACGAAAATGAAAGAGGAACTGGTTTAAGAAAAAGAAGAAGAAGAACATGAACAAGAGCCAAAACAAGAACTAGGGAAGAATATGAGAGAAATTTTTGATAATGTTGCTATAGCGACAAAAAAAAATGTTTGATCTCTTTTAATTTGATGCGAATTCTTTTAATAGCTTTTACCGAAGTGACAAACCCATGATTTTGTAGAATGTTACAACGCAGAGTACAAACTTGTAGTCCAGTTTATGCACACACAACTTACACGTCGACGGTTTATGATGTTCACAAAATTTGCCAACATTATTCACAGCCTTCAAGAGCGTGTTTCCCGATAGCTCGGACGCTTGAGAAAGACCGAACAATCAAGTTGCAGAGAAAGAAACGTAAAAAGAGATAGTATCGTTAATTTAACAAGTTTAGCAAAATCTAACTTTCGGTTTCTCTTTGCTGCAAACTTGTTATTACGCCTGACCATAAAACCTAAGCTGAAAACAATTTTGTTCTCCGTGATATGTCATAACAATGGTTTGCTTGACAACTGAAACGTTAGGTTGATTGACATGGAAGCAAAAGCGAAAACAAGCTCATATTGGATAAATCGATCCCTGCTGGAAACATTGAAGATTATTTAGCATGCAGGATCAAGCGAATCGAATAACACGTTGCTATAAATCCTCAATAGCAGAGACATGCATACATTTGAATACATTAGTAAACTGGTGCACTGAATGTCGAGATTATAGTCTGCTTGTAACCTGGAGGTTCTGGCATTTTCAGCCACAAACCCACCGTTGTTGGAGCCTCCCTACGCATAATTATGCAAATGAGGGAAAACACCTTTAACTCAAACGCAACATGCAAATGGAATCTTGATGAAGAGAAAAAAACACGGGGGGGGGGGTAAGGGGGCTTCGTAGAACATTTAGGTAACTTCAATTCAAGATTCATCGTGTGAATTTGTTGCAAAGAAGAATGGCTTTGCAAGAGGTTATGCTACAGAGCACTTTATCGCCGGAAATGATTCGTAAGATGATGATGAGAACGAGACACTGTAACCACAGAGTTTATAAAGAGCCTGCCTTATTGGAACTGTAAAACTCTCCTACTTTTGCAACCTTGTTTATGCGTTCGTCTTGTTTTGTCTAAAATATTGTAATTCATGCTTGTGCCATAGAAAAGACTGTTGCTGTGGTCGGAGTGAATCTGATCCGCAGTCTGTCTTTCTCAAGGGAATCATGTTTTGTGTTAATTGAGCGTCGATGACGTGTTTGTTTCTTACCATGTCAGATCAAAACGAAGACAGCGGAGGAATATTATGAAATGGACGCCGCATTACCACTTCATTAGCTACGAATGGTCACCCTCTCAGTCCGAGCATGAAAAACCATTATAGAATATTCATTATTGATGACAATCTACTCGGTAAGGAGCTGTCTAGTCAAAACGCTGTTTTGCTTCTCTTTGTTTTACCCCTCGTATTCGTGTGAGTGATGTTGAAACAAATGAGAAGCGGAAACTAATTCTCTAAGGGTGAAAAAAAAAAGACATTAGGAAAGGAAAATAGAGAAGGATGAAGCGAAGACAGGAGAGGTCGAGAGACGAGAAAGCACGATCGCCGGGAAATACCGTTGGGACCGAGTCCCACCTTACCCTCACGGTGGTTTAGCGGCAGCTTCTTCGCTCAGCGGCTATCCGCGCAGTCCCGAGTGGGCATGGGAGAGCGTAGACGGAGAGCCTCGTCTCCGCGTCTCACCCCCGACTGCCCCGTTCGAAACGCTCGGTCATTTTTTTTTGCTGTTGCTGATTGCGGGATTAGTATGAAAGATCCTCTTAGCCATAGCTGGTCTGTCTTCTTTCTGTCTGTCCGTCCGTCTGTCTCTCTTTCCTTGTCGATCGCCCTTTCTCCCTCTCCCTCTTTCTATCCATTTACTTTCTTGGTTGTCTAATCCTTTCTTCATTCCATCTTGATATCTTTCTCTCATAGCCCAAACCTATCCTTCACGTTGCAATCAAAAACCGTGCACAGGAGCAGAAGTTGGTCACGTGATATTATCGTTCGTCTGTTTTTCCCGCAAACCGCGGGAATAATTGTCCCACAAGAAGCGTAAGCCCCGTCCATTCACTTCCAGATAACGAATACTGATGAGTAGAAACACAAGGAGAGATGAAGGAGAATAAGTGGGAGAAGACGGAGAAGGAGCAGGAGAAAAAAGGACGAGGAGATAATATCAAAATAATAAGAACAGGGAAAATGCTTTGCAAACTCATGTGTGTCGTAACAGAAGCGCCGAATTCCTACCAGTTTTGTTTTATTATTTCCTAGTATTTTCCTCACCCCAGCCTCCTTCCCATTTACCGTCCTTGTGTCTCAGTTCCGGTAGGATTTATTTCAAATAGTGGTTTAAGTACAATCTTTTAGGTTTAGGTATAGGTAAGGAATGAAGTCTTCAGACCTCCCTCTCTTTTTTCCATCTTTTCTCCTTCCCCCCCCCCCCCTCCTCCTGTCACTCTCGCCCTCTATCTCTTTCACTCGTGATACGATACTGACGTAGCGGGGAAAACACAGCGAGTGTCCTGCAGGGGAAGCAAGAAGAAGTGAGAGAATGGCCGTGGTTGAAATCGACGGAATTGATGATGGTAACCGTAACCGTTGGTTCACGAGACAGGACTTCGAGATGATCAACCGGACTTGATCTTGCGACTTCAATTAGGGCATCCCAAAGATCATGTTCGTGCGCTGGCCATTATTTTTTTTCCTCTTCTCACAAGTAAACTTGAATCTAGAGCTTTGACGTTGTGGGTGTGTGTGTGTGTGTCTGTGTCTCTGTGTGTTTGTCTTTACTGCAGTGTCTGTTGAATCGTGTTTACTTTTTATTCTGGCAAAACTGCTTCCTCAACAGAAGAGGGGTGCATGCCGAAACGATGGCTTCTAATTAGTAACATTGGTGGCATCTTTTCGACAAGCGCGCGCACGATTAGCCGCGTCTTTTTGATTTGTCGTGTGCGGATCACGTGGGCAGAGTGCCAATCAGCCTTCTACAAGTCAGGATGCACGCAAACACGAAGATATTAAGAGTATAGCCGAAGACCTCTTTCGCAAAGTCTTCGATATTTTCTCGAAGCTTACCGTGTAACTTTCACTGTCATTTATAAGAGATCAAGCGGCTTCCGTAATTTGGCGCTGAGAAAAGAAAAAGCGTTCATCTAGTAAAGTGTCCCCTCACATGTGTTTTTTTCCTCTCTCTTTCTTTCTATGAAGGCGAGCTTCCATGTGTGATGCGAGCACACCAATGGAACGCTCACAGCGTACCACGCAATCCCTAACAAGAAACTACATTGGATTCTTGCAGACAAGTTCCCTGTGGCTGACTCAATGGCCCACTTCATACATGCATACTAGTATAATAATGTTTATTAGCAGAGGAAATAAAACACTACCAGTAACCCCAAATATTCACTGGGATCTCAAAGGAGCAGCGGTATGCACTTAAACAG
Organism: Diadema setosum; assembly: GCF_964275005.1. Classification (NCBI taxonomy): domain Eukaryota; kingdom Metazoa; phylum Echinodermata; class Echinoidea; order Diadematoida; family Diadematidae; genus Diadema; species Diadema setosum. The sequence goes on from NC_092689.1 coordinate 33,693,802, forward strand.
GAAATAAAAGAGGTGCAGCTGAATATGATCTTAGGTAGATTCATCATGTATTGTATGAACATTAATTAAGAGCCAACCCCAATTTCTGATTTGTTTCGTGGTTGTGTGTGTGTGTGTGTGTTTTAATGTCAGTCTGGTTTTGTTTATCTTAGATCGTGTCAAAAAAATGTTCAATGCAATCAAACGAGGAACTCAGCTCCGTGCTCGAGTCGACTTATCAGACAAACAGCAAGCAATGGCAAGGTGAGATTTTGTATAAAATCTCAAGAAAAAGAAGGAAAATGTGCATTCTGAGGTTTCCCTTGCCATTGAAAAAGCTCTGACAAAGTTGATAATCACTTACCAACGCAAAAAATTAAAGAATAAAACACAAAGAAAGAAAAATCTACGAGAAGAAAAGCATCGGTCACCAATGATGATACTAGACAAAAAAAAAAAAAGAAGAGAAAAATATGGCGCTTGCATCACATTTGAGAAATCACGTTGTTGGTAATGTGTCTTAAAGAAACATGTCACGATATAGACAACAATGTACAATAATACACAAGGTTACGTTCTGTAGTTGAAATTATTAGCATGCAGCTAAAAAAAAAAGTGTTAAATGTTTCCCCCGCATGTTGGAAGACAAATGCCACGGCTGATTGTTTGTCTGAGAAACATAAATGCTCCCGTTCTTCTGTATCGGGTGGTGGGTTGAATCGGAAGAAAACAAAAAGAAGAAACAGAGGAAATAATCATATCAAGATTCAGCTTCAGAAATCACAGATGGTGAGTGGTGGATCAGATAATGAGCGGGGAGGCACGCAGATAAATAGATGTTATTATGAGCTTTTCTTCCCCTATTTGGATTTTTCTCGCTCCACTAATATTGCATATTTACCCAACCGGCGATTGGAATTTCTGATACAGCAGAAAAAAAAAAATGTGGCGGAAATCGTGACATGAGGCTATACACTGAAGCACACGAGAGCGACAAGACGATCGACAGGTACAGAATGAAAGAGGGGGAGAAATAGATGCAGAGAAAGAATGAGAGATAAAGAGAGAGAGAGAGAGGGGAGAGAAAGATATAACAAGAGAGAAAGATAAGAGAGGTTAGATAATATGTCAGGTAAGGTGAAATGAACTCGTGCATTCTACGGCGACGGAAAAACCGCGCGACCCGTAGAGTGCAAAGTTCGCAGGTCATGGGTATGGGAGATAATGACGTGAGATTTTTGAGCCGTTGTGTTCTCTCCTTTGACTAAAAATGCGAGGAATGAAAGAACTTCAGGGATCCGTTTTGTGACTGCGGTGAGTGAACAATGATGAATGAAATTGAGACCAGCAAACTCAACCCTTCACACACACACACACACACACACACACACACACACATTCACAAAAGTTTTCCCTCTGCGTATTACGGTTATCATCTCTGCTGCATGACTGTAATTTATGCGATTTTGAAGGTCTTCGCAAATCAACACTTGGGACCCAAAATTGGCCAGCACCACTGTTCCTCTTTCAGGATCACAAGAAAGGGTCAAAATATATCATGTTATTTTCAAACTTGTTCTGGTTCAGTATAAACTGAAAGTGAAAAAGAAAAGAATACTATGTATTACGATCAGCAGCCAACATTTTAGGATGTTAATACAACAATATCTTCTTTT